>NC_081412.1:523654340-523774340 GCF_030272615.1 Cryptomeria japonica | reverse complement strand
ACTTTTTATGATTAATGGAGTCCACAAAAGGCAAGAGAGCAGCTGGAATAAATGTTGATGACACTAGCAATGGCATTTTGGTATTCTAGTGCCTTTTAGGTTTTAAGTTCAAGGAGGAACTTGGAATCTTGGATGAAATATAAAACTAGTGGACACTAGCTTTCGAGAGGAAATAGGAACTTGAGAACTTTGAATTCATATGCTAAGTTTGGGTGTTGGAGTGGACATGGAATCTCAAAATATGTTGGTTTGACATTGGGTTTTGAGGTGAAATGAGGACTTAGAAGTGGGGCCCAAAGTCTACTTGAATATTGCAGAGGTCAAGAGAAGGAAAGAAATTGTTGTTCGAACTTGCGTTTCTAGATTTCAATCAAGGCCTAAATTATGAAATAAAAGGATGGATAACAAATGTCAGGAAGCAGACTTCAATAGGAAGCAAGAAACTAGAACTTAAAGTTATTGGTTTCTCTTAGGAACCAAGGTCCAAAAGGGAACTAAAGGTGGCTCCTATGAGGGAGAAACAAAACATGGAGGGAAACATAGACTTTGAACATTAGGTTCCAATTCCTTAGATATTCCCAATGTCAATAAGATAATGTAGGGTGAGGGCCAAGTGAGGAGTGGAGGGCGGAGGGAAACGAGGAATAGAAACTAAAAGTGGCATTCATGTCAAGACTCGAGGTCCAAAAGGGAAATATGAAGAACTTGATGAGGGTGGGGAGGAATTTAGAAAGAGGAATCTAGGAAAAATAGGGAAGTAAGGAATGTTCCAAAGTCCATTGAAACTCTAAAAATTTGAAGAACTTGAAAATACCCACCAATCATAGAAATTGTTTGCACCTGAACTATTGTCAACACCTCTTGTCCTATCAGGAACTCACTACAATTTCAAAACCAAATTAAAACTTCTAGCACTTCACATAGTTCCTTCCTTTATCAAGCCATCAAACCATCCTCGACCTAAATACTAAGGGATCGAAGGATATTATACCTTAATATCTCAAAAAACATAACATTGCTTTGAATATGTCAAGAAGGAAAGCAATGAGAAACTATGTCAACACCTTGACAAAATCAATTTAAAACACATCATTCTCAAACCTCATCTATCAAAGATCCCTCATTAAACATGTTGGAAAAATATTTCATTAAGTATTGAACCTCTTGAATCTCTAATGTCTAATATGGATTAATGAATTCTTCAAACATCCAAAACAATTAAACAATAGTAAAATTTTGAAAAACAAAGATTGAAGTCAAGGAAGTGAGGAAATAAGGTAGCATGTCCAAAGTAAGGAAGAACACAAAACCCCAACAAGAGAGCTTTGGAGAATTTTATAAGGGTTCTAGGTGGGGTTTTAGATTGATAGGAAGAGCATGTAAGTGTGGATACACCTAAAACCTTGGAAGTACAACACATGAAATATCAAAGGAAACAATAGAGGAAGGCCAAACTTGGGATTTTTACAAAACTTTGCACCATTTGACACTTGAGGAACCCATTTAGAATTTCTCTAATCATTTATCAATAAAGGTTTGATAAGGTCAAATGTGCAACCTTTAGAGCAAAACAAAGCAAAATAAGACACATCAAATAGGGTTGTTAACACCTGTTATTAACACCTCTATATGTATTGTGTTATTATCAATCAAGTCATGTACCTTATGTTTCAAAACCATGTTACTCTATGTATGATGTCCCTTGTAATGCCCCGCTAGGAACCCCAAACGAAAACCCACAACAAGGGTGAAACAAAAAAAAAAATTAAAAGTATAAACATAATAGGTGCATTAAACACAACATGCACGATAACACAAGCGAAAGACTTACACCAGAATTATTTAAGGGTTATCAATGAAGAATTAAAACCAAAAGATAAATTCCACAATTAAGGTTAATCCAATAATCCATCATTAACTCAATGATCTCAAGAAGCCATAAGCAATACACATTACACCATAGAAAGATTGAAAGGATACAAGATAATTTCTCTTAAATAAGCATGTACACAAAACATAAAGGAAACTGATCAATAACATCTGAAACTTAGGATTACATTGTTCTCCAATACATGGCTTCTCAATATACATATAAAGATACAACTTAACCAATTACAAGGTTACAAAAGATCATGATACAATAACCACATAGGTCTCCAAATAACAATAATCTCCAACATGAGATAAGCTTGAGCCACAATCCATAGAAACACCTACGAAGCCAATCCTCGCATGAAGGTACGAACAAGAACATCCGATGGGAAGTGGCACTACCACCCAACTATGTAATTCCCAAAATGAAATCACCCCACCGTGCTAGGAGATAGCTGAGGACCCTCAAGCAAGCAAAAGCATGACATGGTCGATAGACAATACGACACCATAATATCACAATATGACTCCACAATAATCCAGGTGACTCAACATCACAAATACATAAGTGACTTGGCATCACAAAGCACAAGTGAACCTAAAGAGAGAGTGTCATCGCATAGCTTATGATGGTTACCATGGTCGTCCTCCATAGGTCCCGACCCCCATCCTGGGTTATCCTGGTAACCTTTCTCGAACCTTTGGCTCCAACTAAGTCTCATGCAGACCTTACCAGCCTTTTGTGAAGACAAGGTGGTCGGTTTTCCATTCCAGACCTTCTCACTACATTATGAGCCCTATACAAGCACTCACCTATGCGTGAGGTACAATATCTTATTTAATGTTATGAACTACCCACCTAATCAATTAATTAGATTATCACTTTATTATCTAACTTTCGATGGGTTATTCTACCAACCACTTTGGGCGCAGCCCCCACTTGAAAGACACTCTCTCAAAGGACACTAAACAAACATGGTCACTCCACGAGGACCCTATGGCGAAGCAGATATCCACAAACAAGTGGTCAAAACAAGGACATACTGACTCTTGGTTAACCATAAGGCAAAGACACTACATGGTTAAGACAATGAAGTCATCATATATCACTTGGTCAAAGGTACCAAATACGCCACCACAGGATGACTGAACCACATACCAGAAATAACACTCTATAACTCTTGCAAGGAAAACTAATTTCACCAAGTTCGCAATCAAACAATCTTTGAGAAAATCAGCATCATAAGCACTTGCAACAACATTGATTGAAAATTAAATCAAACACTCTTTTACCATTCACATCTATTCAATTTCCAAAACAATATTCCATCAAGGATGAAATTCACATCAAATATTCAACCGAATAAAACATGAATTCCTAACAGGCATTTTAATCCATTTCCAGAATATATCCAAATTAACCAATTTGAATTACTAATTCATGCCTCGATTTCCATAGATAAATTTATTAAACCACATAATAAAAATCACATGAAAATCACTATTTCATTAATCATGAAAACCACTTTAAAATATTTTATTTTATTAAAATTAACTTCATAGCACATAGGAATTTCTACTGATAAGGGTACAAGGTCAAGCAGGGGTCAAGGCCAACCCGCGATAGTGCTACTGCCAAAGTAGCATACACTACCTGCCGGTAGTAGCAGGCCTACCGACTGGTAATGTTGCTACCGACGGTAGCAACCGGTACTACCGACCGGTAGTACCACTACCGCTGGTAGTAGCTGCAACCAACTGGTAGCGGTACTTCTGACCGGTAGTACTGCTACCTGCGAGTAGTAGACACTATCGACCCACGTGGTGGGACTAGCCCGCCATGGGTAAGGTAAAGTCCATGCACAAATAATTACATGCTTCAAAAGCATTTAAAAATCAACATGCCACAAAATCGTTTAAACATGAAAATGATTCATTCCTTGATCTTTTCACGGCACACACACACACAATGCCAAGATCCAAATTTCAAAGGGATATCTACCCATAAGGTAAATGGTGAAATAAAATCACACAAGAACCCAATAGATAATAATTTAGGCAACAATAGAAGAGGTGATTTCCAAAAGTTGATTTCAAAAACACAAAAACATACAACAAATAGAGAAATGAACCATTTATTTCCTATAAGCAATCATATGATATAAGCTTCACAAAATCAACAGCAACAGGCATTCCTTCTTCCATTCCAATCATTCCACAAGAATTTACCAGGAGATTTGCATTTTTTTATACACAAACGAAGCAACTGAAATAATCAAATTTAAATTTCAAACAAGAGATTATCCAACCTTGAAGCAAACTAGCAAGCAAAATGACGGAAGAATCCCAGTCTTTGCAAACCAAATCGAATTCTAGCTCCTCTTTCAGAATGGTTTTCCAAATTTATATCCAAAAATTCTACCTCCCTTCTTCCCGTGAATTTCCAAGAATATATGGGGAAAATAATTTCAACCTAAACTTTCTAGGTTGAAAGTTTTCTCCACCAATCAGATTAATTTATTTAAAAAGTAAAAAGCAATCAGATTTCTCTTTTCCAACAATTAAAATGCAAAAGTCAAATGGAAAGGTAAAAAGAAAAGCTTTTTATTTTTTATTTTCTATTTTCCATAATACTTTCCTTCAACATAAGCATTTAACATTTAAATGGCTAGGCAATTATTCATTTCCTTCCACAAAATATATTAATGCAACTTTACACAATGAATTAAGCCATTTAACGATTTAATCTAGCAAATCATTAATTTAATTAAATCAATAATCTCATATCATAATAATTAACTAATTATGCCAACATAAGATAGCATCATCTATTCAATTAAATAACCATAAAAATAAATGGAAACACGCAAACGAGGAATGATCAAATGATGACTCACAAATGACCAAACCAAGCACTATGACTCGCATGCCAGCCAGACGGGAAAGACAACCAACTGACAACACTCACACAAGTGTAACTACTGTCAAGTTAGAGTCCAACAACTATCTCCTCCACTCCCATCAGACATATAAGGCATGCTCAGACCTATGAAACCAAGTGGAGTCGATACCCCGTACCTACCCGAATACTTGTACCTGTCTTGCACCAAAGAACCACACGTGCATATAGACAAATATACATACAGACACGACATGCACATCGATGAAGGAGAATCACGACGTTCCCTGTCTCACCAAAGTGAGTGAAGGAAAATTATCCCCTCGCATCCCATAAACATGCAAACATGCAACATATAAATAACACATTGCACATATAAGGTAAAAGTGTCAGTCCATGATAATGATCCATAAAAAAAAAAATTAACCATAAGCACTGAGATACTGCATAAAATCATACACCACAAGTCCAAATAAAGCATGAAATAACATTGCATGTAATCTGAATCAATATACAATAATGTTCCACTGAACAGTCAACTGAAGTCAATCAAAAACATACAAAAAAAGTTTGATCAAGGAGGGGTACTACATCCCTTAACTCTATGATAGTTATAGAACACATAATATGTAACAATAATCATATTAGCATTAAGAAAACTTTGAAGAACATTTTTTGATGGCTCACTCAACTTTGAATTTTTTTTCAAATTTGATGGCTTAAAAGTAATGACATTAGAAGCATTGATCACATGATGGGAATTAGACAATCTTTTTGTTCATTGCTACCCTTTTAAGATTAATTTTCTTATGTAATTTGGAGGTGGGGTGACAAAGAAGGTACATGAGAAGGCCCATATTATAACACAGTAGAAGCCAACAACTTTAACTATGCATTCTTGACAAGAGCACACAAATCTAGAAGTGAAGGAAAATGTTAAGATATAAATTATCCTTAATCAATGGCAATAATCCTTACACAAATATTTTGCAATTCTTCATTAATAAAGTGATATTTCATTCTAGCATATAAAAACTAGAATTTAATAACATAGTCATTTATTCTCTCATAAGAACCTTGGGCACACTAAAATAAATCAAAAACTATGAACTCTAGGCTCATAATCACACAAAGACAAAAAAATAAAATCCTTGGCTAACTTGAAAAAACTTTTAAATTAACGTGTTTGAAAGATAATGAAAAGAACAATTGTATAACATAATCCTTCAATGCATGGAATAACCTAGTCAATAATTTGTCTTCATACACGAATTATAAACATGCAACTTTGAATGATTGCAAATGTGTATAACGATCGCCTTTTATGGTATTTATCTCAAATGAGACACCTCAAAACCTCCTACTAAAGGATAGGTAGAAAATTCAAAAATAAGTGGGGTGTTCTAATCTTATCCTTATTCTTTGTTATAGGAATTGCATCCACTTTCAAATTTACTTTATCAAGCTTTTGCATAATTGCATCAATGGTGGCAATAAAGAGTAAGGAGATAATGGATGGTAGAGGAAACACAACATGATGGATAGGGTGAATAGAGGATGAGGGATGATAGACAAGGATATGGCACTAGAGAGAGAGGTAGAAACACTAGAGTAAAGAGAGAGGAGTGGTAAAAGAAAGGGGTAGCACTAGTTGTTGGAAATTTGAGCTATGTTGTCACTGATATCAAACTTGGTGTTCTAGATGGAGTCTGGTCTAGATATGATCTTGTATTGTTGTGAGTTTCTCTGCCTAGTGTTGTTGTTGAGTTTGATGCATGTCTCTTTGTCTGGTGTTGTCGTTAAATTTATGTTGGTGAAATATCTCTAGAAAGTTATAGTTGTGGAAAGTTCAATATGAAAGAAAGAGTACTTAATACACCAGTGGTAGAATGATTTGCATTCCTCCAACAGTGAAGATTATGTTTTATGTTTTTACATATATTGTATGTGTTATGTTGATGTTGCATCATCTATTTTTTCTTGGTTCACAGATTGTAGAAGTTTGTTGTTGTTTTCTAATAGTGAGAGCATCTGTCAAACTAGCCCAGAAAGTGCTTGGTGTCCTCCAAATATGTTGAATCTTGACTTGGAAGGATGTATTGCAATAGATTTGAGTCCTGTCTATCTCTTGGAGTGGACCGCTTTGGGTATTTTTGGTTCAGGTGGTTAATTTTGTGCAATATTGTATACTCTATTTTTGGCTAACCCTCAACTAGGTTTTGATGATCAAACTTGTATTTAAGGAATATGGATGTATGATTTGTTTATGTGATAGAGTAAATTGATGGAAAGTGAATGTGAATGATCTACAAGCAGATTTAATATTGTGGGTGTGCGAAAGTCAGATTGTGAAGAGCGTTGAAGGTGATATATTTAACATAGTAGTGTTCTAAGATAGTGGTGGACGTCAGATATTTTTGCCATGATATTGATCGCTTGACATGGAGGTTCAGGGCCAATTTCATGTCCAAGCTCAATTCTTCTCATATCAGTTATGTTATACTTTTTGTTCCTGAAAGATAGTGTATCTCTTGGAAACTCTTTGTATCTTGCCCAGAAACAGTGTGCTTCAGTTGTGCAAGTCCATGTACCTTTCCCTAAGGTAGTGCACCTTAGTCTTGCAAGTCTATTAGGTGCATAATGCTCCTTGGCAAGGAGCCTAAAACATTGTAATAAATTTTATTTATATTGTGAGCATGATTCTCACCATAGTTTTTCCCTATTGGGATTTCCACGTATATCTGGTGTTCATGTGTTGATGGTTGATGATTTTTAATATTGATGTAGAATGGTTAAATATAATTTGAATAAGTCGAGAAATACAACTTCGGAGATCCCAAGAACACCTGCAAGAAAAATACATGTCACAAGAGAAGAATGGAGGCAAAAAACAATAATGGCTCTGAAGAAAAAGATTATCATTTAGAGAAGGAATCAGTGAAAAAGTACAATGCAATCCTTATAAAAGGATATTAGCAACCCTAAAGAAACCCTAAAGGGATAATGTATATTTAATAATTAGAATATTATTAAATACCTACAATATTATTAAATGCCTAAGTTTAGCTTAAGCGTAGAGTATAATAGACTAAGAATTAAATAAATGATTATTAGCTAATACAAGATAACTCTAACACTCCCACTTAAGATGAACTTGGGGAATAGTTAAAACACTAAATGCATGAAAGCAAAAAGCAACTACATGAAAAAGACAAATTTGGGTCCCGACAACAAGGCCTGATGAGGTACCCAATCACAACCAAATCTCTATGAACTGGAGAAATAGAGAAAACCAAATGGGAAAAAACTCTACTCCAACAAGAGATGGAAAAAGCAAGTGAAGGACTGAAGAAGCCTCCAAACAAGAATGTTTCAAAAGTTAGGAACGAAAGAAGAGCAGAAGAATTACTAAAGCATGAAGAATCTGCAAACACTATCAAAGAATAATTGTCGATCTAAAGAACCTCCACTAGAAGAGAAGATGATCAGGTAGAGAAGGTTGTAATCTGCATGAGTGCCCTCAAACAACATTGATCGAATCAGATGGCAAACAAAGGCAAACAACTGAACTCAAAGATAAAGATGGCATAAAACACCAAAGCCTGAAGAGTTGATCCAACGAACCAAGGAAGCATTAGAACAACAGGAGAAACCCCCCCATAATGTGGACAAGGGTGAGGAACATATCCGCTAAAAAGGATGACCAACAAGAACTACATGACGAAGAACCAGGAACATCGAAGGTGCGGAGAAAGTACATAGTATCGTAGAAGGAACACTCACTTGACACACATCATGAGGCTAATATTGTGGAAGGAACACTCGCATGAAAAAGATAGATGCCAAACAAAGGCAAACATCAACCCCCCATGGAACTTTATAATGTAGTGCATGTACAATAAGGCACAAGATGTGCAAGATCCCAAGTATACAATGCATAGTGGCACTTTATCTCAGTGCGTTTGCATAAAGAAAATGCTTACAAAAAAAAAGTCTACAATGATTAGAAGAGACATAAGGCTGGAAATACAGAAAGAACAGCCAAACACAAGACATCCTACTCAAAGGAAGAGATCCTAGGACCTAAAACATCCAAGATATTCACTAGAGTGTTGAAAAGCAAAAAATTGAATAAAATGTACCTGGAGCAGAATTTGAAAAGAGAAATCATGACTGGAAAGTGCACAGAACAAGATTTCCAATGATATTTTTTTTGAAATACAGAGTTCGGATTCTCAAGTTACGTCTCCCAGAGTGCAAAAATGAATCTCTGGTTTTGACAACAAAAAACACCATTGAAAAAGAAAACTCAAAAATTCAAACCTTTGGATCAAGATAGAGCTCAGAAAGAGTTTTCCGACAATATAAGGCTGGAAATACAGAAAGAACAGCCAAACACAAGACATCCTACTCAAAGGAAGAGATCCTAGAACCTAAAACATCCAAGATATTCACTAGAGTGTTGAAAAGCAAAAAATTGAATAAAATGTACCTGGAGCAGAATTTGAAAAGAGAAATCATGACTGGAAAGTGCACAGAACAAGATTTCCAATGATATTTTTTTTGAAATACAGAGTTCGGATTCTCAAGTTACGTCTCCCAGAGTGCAAAAATGAATCTTTGGTTTTGACAGCAAAAAACACCACTAAAAAAGAAAACTCAAAAATTCAAACCTTTGGATCTGGATAGAGCTCAGAAAGAGTTTTCCGACAATATAAGGTTTTTGAAAAAACGCCTTCGTATAACCAAGTTACGACCAAAAGAAAAGAAAAACCCTCTTTTAGGGCATAAAGAGGGTAAAATTTTATTTTTATTTTTATTCTTTTTGACAAAAAATTTCTGACGCATTTGCAAGTACAGCCATATGGATTTTTGTGTCTCATAAAGCATGCCAATTAAAAAATCATGGACCAAATACTCGTCACCGAAATAGGTCAAATTATATATCAAAATGACTGGAAACACCCTTCGAATACCAACGGTGAGGTCTTTTTTTGGCCCAAATTGCTCTAAAAAAATATAATGATTTTTCTAACAAATTTCTCGAAATTTGTGCCAAAAAAAGTCCAAAACTTAAATTTGTCAAAATTTGACAAATTTTATATAGAAATGGGGGGGTTTTGGCGTTCAAAGCTCAACGATGATGTCAATTTGAGCCCAAAATGAATCAAAAACAAAAAAAACTACCCCAAATCCAAATAAAAAACTCTGAAAAACTTGAAACCCTAGCCTCCAAAAAATCTTCTAAAAAATCAGGAACAAGTAGCAGCAGATGTAGGCTATGATACCATGACGAAGTTGAGACATACAAGTTCAGAGATCCCAAGAACACCTACAAGCAAAATACTTGTTACAAGAGAAGAATGGACAGAAAAGCAATAATGGCTCTGAAGAAAAAGATTATCATTCAAAGAGGGAATCAGTGAAAAAGTACAATACAATCCTTATAAAAGGATATTAGCAACCCTAAATAAACCCTAAAGGGATAATATGTATTTAATAATTAGAATAATTATTAAATGCCTAAGTTTAGCTTAAGCATAGAGTATAATAGACTAATAATTAAATAAATAATTATTAGCTAATACAAGATAACTCTAACATAATTTATAATTTGACTAATCAATTTTTAGAAGATTAAGACTAATTCACCTGTCCCCTCTCAGTCTTGTCATGGGTTCAACACTAGTTTCATAACATAAAGGTATAACACAAGTAGGATAGGAAGGAATGGTGCTAGAAAGGTGAGAGGTAAGAGGAATTGGACATGACACTAGAGTAAGGAACATGAGATGTGGGAGTTAGAGTGTTAGGAATATAAGAGATGGTGGTGGAAATAGGGATCTCAATCACAAAAGTGGGGAGTGAAGGAAAAATGGAGGAAGAGGGATGTGAGAATAAAGATCAAGATGCATCATGAAAAGAGGTTGAAGAGCTAATCATAACATCAGTGCCTTGTAAAATCTTTGAGCCAAAAGGTAAATTAATCAACCAATCGTGAAGAGACTCGTCCAATTGTGTACAAAAAGTGTTAATAAGCTCTTAAAAAGTAACCATGCAATAGGAGAAAAATCTTGGTTATCCACATGCATCATGATTAAAATGTGTCTCATGATGAATATTATCCATAAAACCATTGACAATTTCATCATCAATTATATGAGAAGCCATATGAGGGTTGAGATGAGCACTTTTTCTCAAAGGGAAACAAGTAAGTTATGCACAACTCACAAACAATAAAGAATTAAAAACATGCAATATTGTAGTCTTGGTATAAACTCAAAAAATAAATATTTTCTTGGATGTTAAAAAATATACATCAACAAGAAAACCCTAAGGTTGAAAAAAAGGGTGGAGTGGTGAGGATAAAAAAGATGTCACAAAATGCAAAGCCAAACCCTAATAAGGATGCAAATATAAAACACAAATTTCAATGGATCCAAACCCTAACTAGATATAAAGGATAAATAATCACAAATAAAAATCCTAAAACCTTGATATTGAAAGAATTAAACCTTGGGAAAAAATCCCAAGTCTTCTAAGAAAATTGAGTTTCACCAAAAATGTTATTTTTATACACCCTACACAAATTATCTAGGATAATGAAATAAACCACACAAACAACACAATTATCTTAGGTTAAGGAAGTGGGAATGATTACACTACTAATTAAAAGCTTACAAATTAAACAAGAAAATAATGCACTACTTACTTAGAATTTCAATGAAGATTTATTGTAATAGATTTCACTAGTTGATTCACCAATTTGATCAAGGACATGTGATACTAAATGATGACTTTTAAATTTATATCCCAATGCAAATCTAAATTATATGCTCATGAATCTAAATTCTACTAATTTGGATATCTAGAACATGGTTGCTTCAATGTCTTCAACATATGTCTACAAAGGTGTGAGACACCATTGAAGAGCACATTAGGCAAGGGATTCTCCCTTTATCACCCTTGTAAATGAGTCAACAATATGTAACTAATGATTGAAGACTGTGAGATTTTGCCCAGATCAAGAGCTCAATGAAATGTACAAAATAGAGACAAAATATAGGACAAGAATAAACTATATTCTCATCAATAGATAAATGATCAATAGTTGTTGCATACAATGAATATGAGCCTGCTTATATAGGCAAGGCAATATAGATATGTGAGCACACAAACATGACATGTGGCTCAATAAGAAACAAGGGTAGGTAGGAAATAGGTGTGGTAGGTAGAAGAAACAATAAAATATTCCACATGAGATGGATCACCCTCAGAAGGTGGAATTATCACTCCACAATAAGTGGATATGATAAAGTAGTAACAAGATCAACACTATAAAAGGTGGAAATTCTCCTACACACACCCAAGTGTCTCATACCCAAACTACTATGAAATGCATTTCCTAAGTAAACTTAAGTAAGGTGTAATAATATCCAAGATAAATTATTATTTACACCAACACCCCCCCCTTAAGTGCAACTTAGGGGTATGCACTTAAGTCTACAATGCAACTAAGCAATGCAAGATGGGTCCCGAATATGAGGCCATGCTAGGTACCCATGTACAAATGCAAATGCATGCAAACCAATGAAATGAAATCTCTCACAAAGCAAGGAAAGAGAGAAAAACCCAATGGGAAAAAACCCTCCCCCAAAAGAGAGATGAAAGCTATACAAGAGAACTCTCATAGAAGTATGTGAGGAACAAAACCATATGTGAGGAAAAATTCCCCCCCATATGAGAGAAGAAGAGAAGCTAGGAAGCCCCCCCTCAATGTAGAATCTGCACTAATGATAGAAGCTCAAGAATGAATGAAGAAACTACTCCATGAATATCAAACAACATTCCTCCCCTTAGGAAGAAACAAAACCAAAGGTGTATCGAAAAAGTCTCCCCAATCATGAAGGGAAGATGTAGGAAAAAAACTCATGATGAATGAAGTCTCTAAAAACTGCTCAAGTGTCCCCATGTCGATTCTGAAAGATACCCCCTCCAAAGGTGGTGAACTACTCCACACTGCTGAAAAAGGAACTCCAAGATCTAGTGGAGAAGAAAGTAGAACAAGTCCCAAAGACTCACATGTCTCCTCTAAACATAAAGAGACCTCCTCCAACTGTTGTACATAAGTATCCACAATCATGTCAACCTCGAAAGAATGATCATGTAGAGAATGAACAAGAGGGTCAAAGTCTTCCCTCGCAACAATTGAAGAAGGATCATCTCCATCAAAGAGAAGATGAATATCATCAATGATGTCTCCCAAATATGCAATGGAGGATTCCACAAACAAACCTGCAATATCTGTCAAGTACTCATCCCATGAAACTGAAGTTGGAAGACATGAAATATCTTGTTGCACTGAATCACAAGAAGGCAAAATTGTCGCACTATCTGCATCATCAGGTGCAATAGGTGATGTGATATCAAGAGGAGGAGATGAAACACAAGGCTCAAGAACGGGGTCACATGTGACAATCCCCAAGTTCAAGTACCCAAAGTTCTCCTCAAAATCTAAACCATCACAAGAAGTGTGATCATCATGTGTAGAATCATCATATGTGAAATCATTATCATCAACAAAATCTGAAAAGGAGTATAACCGAGATGCATGGTCAACCACCCCAGACGCAATAATATCTCTAGTCTTCTCAGGTGTGAACTCCACAATTCTCTTAGTTGCGCCATGTGTGATTTGATAGATGGAAAGGAGATTGTTTGTCAAATGGGGTACACACAACACATCATTGAAGGAGTTATCCCCAATGGAAATAGATCCTTTCCCAATCACATCCATGTATGTATGATTGCCCATCAAAATCTATGGCATGGTACAAGACTCAAATTTAGAGAACATAGACTATGAAGATGCCATATGATGAGAAGCCCCTGAATCTAGAAGCCATCTCCCTGAATCATGACTTATAGTAGCACAAAGAGCTTTTTCTTTTGTTGTCCCAAAAGAGTGTGTCTTCCCACTTGTAGAAGCCATGAAAGTTTGCCCTTTTCCTTTTGAATGTGTGGAAGTGGAAGTTGATGAATCATCCTTCTTGTAGACATTAAGCAAATCAATGTTATGCTTTTTGAGGATATGTGTGAGCTCATCAATCTTCTTAGAATGGCAACGACGCTCCTCATGACCAAACTTTTTACAATATGTACAAGTAGGTCTCTCCCTTTTTGGTGAATTGTCCCTCTTGGAAGAGGATGAATCTCCTTGTTGTGGAGAAGGTGGTACTTTGTCCTTAGGCTTTGATTGTCATTTCTTCTTGTTTGAGTTATCATTTCCTTGATTTCCTTTGTTCCCTTGATTTGCCACTAATGCTTGAGACTTAGAAGTCTTAAGAATGCCCATGCTCATCAACTTAGCTTGTTCCATCAACAGCATTTCAATGAAAGCATCAAATGTAGGCATTGTGTAGCTTGAACCCATTGTCATCCTATGGGTTTGGAAACTAGAAACAAATGTTGCATATTCTTGTGGAAGTTTGCCCATCAAATTGAAGATCAATTAAGTATCATTCTTATCAATGCCACAATCCTTGAGTTGTGCCCTCAACTCTTTTTCCTTAGTGACATAATCCTATATAGTATCAAAGTTCTTGGGATCCAACATGGTGAGATCACTATCAATTTGATATCCCCTAATCTCATCAACTTGACCATACAACTCTTGAAACTTTTGCCAAGCATCCTTGGTTAAAGTACATTTCTCAATATGAATAAATGAGATCCTTTGATACATACTATCTTAAGGTACCAATTGCCATGATATTTTTAGTGAGACAATCCAAGTGACCAACAGGATCATCCTTAGGATCAATGGGAGCAACAATAGTTCCATCAATATAATGAGTTAGACCTTTTTCCATAGGTTTACTACATGCATCAATTTTCCAAGTAGCAGAATTATGAGGAGTTAAGAGAGGAAACTTAGGAGAACCCATACCAGAAAAAAAGAAGGAACACAAGAGCACAAAAGCACAATAAACACCCCCCAAATTCAATCAATCAAAGTACCCCCCCAAAAATGATGATTTTGCCACTTTATATGTAGTGCGTGTACAATAGGCCACTTGCAAACAATGGCAAGGTGGACTTTTGATTTTGTTTTACAACTACCCCAATAGGCTAAGAACTGCAAAGCAAAAGACCAACAAGATAGATCTATGCAATACAAGTGCTAAATTGGCCAAAAAATACCATATGTTGAAAGTACAATTTCTACCCAAAATTGCTACAAAATGATAGTATATTATGAGAGTAGATAAAACATCATGCACTTTTTAAAAAAACGGCACCTAAAAAGGAGTTCGTATGAGCCCAGACGGAGTCTCGGAAGTTGCAGAAACAAGGATTGGATAGGTACAGTCATCAAAAACTAATATTTCCAAAAATTTTGTCCATCAAAATCAGAAAACAATGCCACCACGAGAAAGTACACGAAATTCTAGCCCACTTCAAAAACAATTGCACCAAAAAAGGAGCAAAAATGAGCAAGATATGGCCATTTGAAGTTGAACTGCAAAATCAAAAAGCTCAATGAGAGGGGCCTGCCAAATTTTCAAAAAATTGATGACGTTAGCAAACTGCAAGCCTAAATTTGATGGTCGTCTAGCCATTGCAAAAACTTTGTCTCCCTACCTGCGTGGCATCTGTACCGTACAGACGAATGACATGGCACTGCTGACGTGGCAAAAAATGATAGGCTCGCTAGGATGACATGTCGTCTGAGGTGGCACTGCTAACATGGTGTACGAAATGGTATGTGTGGCTGATGTGGCTGACGAGATCGTGTTGCTAACATGGCATAGGATCTTTTTGTGGTGGTGGGGTCCACGTGGCTTGGGTGGCTGCTTGGAGGTCGTCTGATGGGAAGGGGTCGAGTCAGAGCCGGTGTCGGGAGGTCTGTTGATCGATCGTGAGGAGGGTCGCTTGTTGGAGAGCAGTTGGTGCCGAAGATGTAGACTGGTGCCGGCAGGAGCAGATCACCGGGTCTCGAAAGTGAGCCGGAAGAGGAGTCGTAGGGGTCGATCGACGGTGAAGCGATAGCAGCTAGCAAGTATGCGGGTGGGAGGTATAGCTCAGCGGGGTTGCACAAAACATGCAGTATGGCAGGTCATGGGGGGGTCTATGGACCCCCAAAAAAACTTCACCTTTTTTTTTCAAAAAAAAAAATTGCAAATCATTTTTCTGAAATTTTCAATTTTTGTTTTTGCGGAAAATAAAAAAAAAATTTGCAGATTTTTTTTTTTAATTTTGAAATGCGTACAAATATAGTAAAATTGGCAAAAAAAATCTCTCACCAAAATAGGCCAAATTTATAGTCAAAATTTATGGAAACAACCACCTGGACGCAATGGCGAGGTCGGATCTGGTCTAGGACGCCTCCAAAAGATGTTGCTCCTTAGATTTGCCTCTTGACGTCACAATAATGTCTCTCAAGGACGAATCAATGACGCTTTGATGGCTCTGAATACCATGTGATATTTTGCCAAGATGAAGAGCTCAATGAAATGTACAAAATAGAGACAAAATATAGGACAAGAATAAACTGTATTCTCATCAATAGATAAATGATCAATAGTTGTTCAATGAATATGAGTCTGCTTATATAGGCAAGGCAATATGGATATGTGAGCACACAAACATTACATGTGGCTCAATAAGAAACAAGGCTAGGTAGGAAATAGGTGTGGTAGGCAGGAGAAACAATAAAATATTCCACATGAGGTGGACCACCCACCGAAGGTGGAATTATCACTCCACAATAAGTGGACACGATAGAGTAGTAACAAAATTAACACCATAAAAGGTGGAAATTCTCCTACACACACTATCCCAATGTCTCATACCCAAACTACTATGAAATGCATTTCCTAAGTAAAATTAAGTAAGGTGTAATAATATCCCAGATGAATAATTATTTACACCAACAAAGACAACCCACGGACATGTAAAGATGCATAAATGCTGATGTAAGCAAATTATGTAATGATGGTGCTCTAATTTTTCTATGGATTTGTCATGAATGTTTAGATGTTTTATTTGATGGGTGCAAATGAATTAGGTTTCATCTTTAAATACAACATCCTAACACAACTTTTGCATTTTAGTAGCCTTGAAACATCTGCTTGGAGGCAATTAGGGAGGACAAAACTTTACATTGGAATTTTGAAAGTTTAAAAGTTATTTGCATCTCTACAACATTAAAGTGGTTCAATTTCATAATTGTAGGTCCAATCCAAGTAAAAGAATAGAAGCATTGAAGGTCAAAATCAATTCTCTGAGGATATGTATAAATAAAATTAAATTAAAAACAAATAATTTACCAATTTGCACATTAGAATATATCACTTATACACTAATTATTAATCTAAAGACAAATGAATTAAAATGAACCTAAAATGAAAATACAAAAACATATTTTTCACCATTGCAATTTTTAGCAAAAATAAAAAGATCAAAAAAATTGTAATTGTCACTTAAGGTGAGTCTTAACTATAATAATTGCTAAAATATGATTTTTGATACCTAATAGAAACGTCAAATATACCTTAAAAGCTCAAGTCTTGAAAATAATCCCACTTTGTTGAATGCAAATATATGAGTTTCACCTCTTTAATAGCTTTGAAAGGAAGATTGAAGACTTTATTAAGTGGAAAACAATCATAAATATTAAATATATCACATTAGCTATTTTGTTAATTGTTGTTTTTTTCTTTAAGGGGTGCTTGCATACAATAGTCAATTGTGCTACATGACCATTTGTGAGGACCATGTGTATGCCATCAAATTCACACAAGGCTTGCACCTATCATGGTGCATAGGGGGTAAGTGGGGCACAATTTGAACCCAGGTCAAGGTGTTGATTTTAAGGCAATCACCCATAACACTAACCACATCGCTGCAGGTTGTTTGAATGTTTTTAATGGTTCTTTGCCAAAGAGTAGAGAATGATCTTGGACCATCAATGTTATTCAACAAATTCTTGTTATTCTACCCACATTAGCAAAGAATGTTGTTGACTAAAGAAAGAGTTGTGTTGTGAGTTCGCCTCTTAGGGTGCCAAATCCAGGTTCGATTCACACCCGGTTCGGATTCGGGTGCGATTTTCTTGTGGGTCTGGGCTCCAAGAACCTAGTTCGTCCTGGGATAACCCAGCTGCCCAAGTGCCCATTTAAAAAAAAATCCACCTCCCTTTGCGACCCTAAAAGTGAGTTTTAAAAAACATTGAATATGTCAAATCTATCATTTATTGTCATTTCTTTTGCAAGAAGTTTTTTTTTTTTTTTTGCACGTTGAGCAAAGTTTTTTTGTAGCACCAAATATAGGGAGTTGAAGATCGGTTGTTGAAGCCTGATTCCTACTCATTAACAACCTTTCATTAGCTGAAAGAGATAAGGTTTTTTTCATTTTTTTCATACATTTTTGCTTCACAAACATGAAACAAGTTATTTGTTTAGTTTATCTTTTTTTTTTCCTTTTTTTTGTTTTTGTTTTAAATGTCCTTACAAAATTTCTTGCAATAGGAATAAAAAGGCAATTAGTTCTACCTCAACAAGTCAACAAGTAAAATTCACACCAGATCCAAATTCTCCTCTATGGAAGTATGTTGACATTATAAAACCAATTCCAAGAGGTGGGGGATTCATTTGAAAATGTAGGGGATATGATGTAACACGTTCTAGTCCATATTTTTGTGTCAGCCCATTTGTGTGGAACACCAAACAAAGGCATCAAAAGTTGCCCTGGTAAAATGGTGTAACAATACCACAAGAAATAGTGTTGAAATATAATAAAGAGAAAGAAGAAGTAGATGAACGAGAAGTGCGTAGATTAAATCAGCCCATTGCAAAAAAAATCAAAGAGAATGAAACACCCATTTAATCATACTATTGTGGTAGAAAACCACCCATTTTTTACCACAATTGATGTTGAAAGCGAACAACCCATTAAACACAAAAGATCAAAGGGACCTTTAGAAACTACATTTCAAAATGGTAGTCGAGACATTGCCAACCAAGATGTAGCAAGATATATATATATATATATATATATATATATATATGCAAATGGGTTGTCTTTCAATGTTTCACTTCCCATATTGGAAAAAGATGTTGAAGTGTTAATGAAGCTCCAAGAGGGTACAAGGGCCCAAGTTATGAGAATGTACATGGCACCTTGTTGGAAAGACAGGTCAAGGGTGTTAAAGATATATTGAAGCCTATAAGGTATTTATGGATTGAGATAAGTGCATCCATTGTTTCAAATGGGTGGGGAAGATTCAAGAAACCGTCACTTGATTAATGTCATAGTGGTGTCCCCTAAAGGGGCAATGTTTTTAAAGTTGTGGATTGTGAGGGACAGGTAAAAGATGGACAATTTATTGTTGATATTCTTATGTCTACCATTAAGACAATGGGACCCTATAACATTGTTCAATTCATAATGAACAACACAAAGAATTGCAGAACTATAGGTTTGTTGGTTGAGAAACGATATCAACATATCTTTTGAAAACTTTGTGCGGTCCACTCACTAAATCTTATACTACAAAAGATTGGAAATAAAATTGAGTGGATCAAAGAGGTATATGCAAAGGCCGAGGACATCTAAATGTTCATCACCAATCACCGCGACTCAAGGAATTTTTATATCATTTTCGAAATTGGAGCTATTGAAGGTAAGTGAAGCATAAAATATTATATTTTCTAATTTTCTAATTTTTATAATTTGATTGTGTAATGTGTATTCTTCTTTTAAGTTTGTCTCTATTTTTTTATAATTTTGGCTTTAATTTCTATAATAGGTGTAGCGTCCTAAAATTGCGACACTTGCAATTTCGACTGCATTTGGGTCTTCACGATGGCGATGCAACACGGAACCTAAATGGAGACCCCGAAACTTGTTCATGACATCAAAAACTGCATTTTTCAGCACCCTGGCCTGATCCTCCTTGCACCCTGCTGCCCCTGGAGGTGGGACCATGGTGCCCAGCGCCCTGGTCCTTCAGGACTAGGGCGCCCAGCGCTCTGGTCCCCCAGGACCATGGCGCCCAGCGCCCTGGTCCCTGGCCCTATTTTGGGCCCGGCCTCTTTTGGGGCTTCGGGTCTTTAAGTTTGCAAATTGGAAAATATTATTTCCTGGTCGGCCTAAGGTCGGGAAAATCAGTCTTTCAACCCTAATTGACAAGTATATAAACTACATTTTCTCTCCCATTTGGGGAAGGAAGGACATATGTGTACAAGACGTGGAAACGATATTCAAGCATTCAAACATTCAAGCATTCAAGCATTCCTTCAAGCAATTAATCATTCTAAGTCTCCATTCAAGGCTAAGTGTTGCATTCAAGACAAGGATTCAACCATTGAAGAGGAGATCACATACAACATACAACATACTACATACATTACACCTTCGCATGTAAGAATACAAACATTCTTACAACAAGGTATCAGTACTTGTTTACATTACAAACATTTACATTTACAGCATTCTCATTTCTTGGTTAATTCCAAAACCGGGGTTTGACCTAAAGGCAAACCCCTCATCCCTAACCCCCCAATCGTCCTCTCTTTTCTGTGTGTAGGTTGCAGGTACGCGGCTGTAATTGAAGATCTGGAATCCTTGTGCAGAGACGAACAGATCCCCCTTCGTTTCGCGGATTTTTCGGAGGACCGTGTGCACGCCAGGCGCCATCGTCCCATCAACTTTTGCTCAAATTTGTAGAACAGCACCGTCTCGACATTTTACTGCTAATTCCAGGTCCGCAGCTTCATCCCATATCCCTATCTCTGTTTATAAGTGAATCTTTCTTGCTTCTACATGCATTCCTAGTTCAATCATTCTTTCCACATTTCTTTACAAAAGAGGGTATCCTTGCTATCACAACCCTTGAAACTCATATAGAATCCAATCTTGCATTGCGTGGGATTGGATCTTGTGGGTTTCAACCCCTCTTTTGAATGTAAAGTCTCTCCTAAGTGAAAACCATCAACCCTAGTGACTCCCCCTTCTCTCTCCTTGGAGTTGGGGAGGGGAGAACGACTGGGGTTCGATTTTTCCGCTTTACATTTTGGTGAACCCGACGTGAACATCCTCATTCTGATTATTCATGGTTAGATCTGAAAATTTTGTTTTCCTAATTATATTTCCATGTTTGATCTTTTGCAAATTTTAGAGGTTGATTGCATAAAAACCCTAAAATTTTCTTTTTAGTAATTGAGCTTGTGAAATATTTAATTGTTAATGCTTGTTTCAGATCTACCCTTCTATTGCAAATTGTCAATTCATATTTGTGCTTTAATTCTCAAAATTAGGTGGTTAAATGTCAAAACCCTAATTTTTAAGACCTTCTTGATTCAACCTTTGACTGATAATTTCACTAATCAAAACACCTCCAAATCGGCTGTAACTTTGGATTCCGCAATAAAATCACAATATCTTTCATCCCTGAAAATTTGGAAAAAAGTTGCGAGGACCGTGTGCACCCCGAGCGCCATCGTCCCCGACATTTTTTCTGAAATTTCGGGAGCTAGATCTTACTGTATTTTTCTGCTAAAATCCAGAATTTTGGCTGATTTTATCAATTTTAACACCTTCAAAATTAAAATCAAAGTTGGTCTAGCGATTGCTTGGATTGAGGCTTCTAATCATTCAAAAATTGTTGAAATTGAAATTTGTGTCAAAATTGTGTTTCTTACAGTCCTAAATCTGAAAAGTGTGTTTGCATTCATTCGAAATTTCAGTGTTTTATTCAAATTTTTGCAATTTGTGACTTTTGAAATTAAGTGTTTAATTGCAACAACCTTGATTTCCATTTTCAAAATTCGAATTTTGCATGAAATCGAGTCAACTTTTAAATTTCAAAACTTGCATTGCTTTTAGCATTCCCTCTAAAATCATAAAATTCAAAATTTCAGTTTCCCCCTCTTTTTTCAAAATTCAAATTTTACACTTTTCAACAATCTTGGTAGGGTTCAATTTTGAGATTGCAACTTTAATTTGGCCTATCTACAGATCGTAAAATCACTCAATTTTTTCAGATTAGCTTTAAAATCATCATAACTTTCATCTCTGAAAATTTCAAAAAAAGTTGCGAGGACCGTGTGCACTCCGTTCGCCACGGTCCCGGACATTTTTTCCGAAATTTCGGGAGATTTTCCTGATTGCATTTAACAGCTTAAATCTAGGAGATTGGCTGGTTTTATTGAAATTTGCTACCTCTAAAATTCAAAATCTTCTCTCTCTCTTTAGTGCATGAGTTTTACAACAATAAGCCCTACTTACACTATTCCCGTTAGACGAAGCCTTAGAATTAAGTCTTTCCAAGGTGTAATTACCGAGGAGATGGAACCTAATTTGAATGGCCTTTTTAACAAGGATATGGGTAATTCCTCTAATCCTCCTAATGATGAAGAAGCTCTCCATGAGGTTTCTGAAGAACAACTTTCGAAATTGGATAACCAATTTGATAATTTTCGACAATGGATGTCTCAAGAATACCCCGATAGTCAAGCTCTTCCTTTAATTGAGGGTCTAAAACGTATTCTTCAAACTGATAAGAATGGAATTGATATTTTGCGTGGTATTGCACACATTGTGGATTCGAATGTGATGCCTATGAAGAGTTGTGCTGAAACTTTGGGTTATACACAACCTCCTACTCAAGACAATCATTCTATCCCTTTGACAACTCCTATTGCTAGTGTACCTACTTTTACATCAAAGATAATGACTACTTTAACACAAGACATTCCTCCTATGATCACTAGTCAGGGGGGCAATCCTTCTTCTTCAATCAACCCTCTTCCTTCATTCAATCAACCCTCTTCCTTCATTCAATCCGACTTCTTCATTCATTCCTTCAATGAGTGTCCCTATTATATCACCACAAATGAACATGACGCAAGGGGGCAATTCGTTTAATCATTCTATTCCTCCTTGTAGTGTTCCTCCTGTCCAGTCATCTCCTATGACTAACTATCATAGTGTCCCACCACCTTACTCTCTACCTTCTTTCAATAACATAACACCTCCATCACAATCTAACACGTCTAATATGAACTCTTCGACTGAAGCGACCATTAACAATCTTGCACAAACTGTCTCTTCCTTACAGCAACAAATTGCCTCTATGAATCAATCTAAGTTTAGTGTGCCCACATTTGATGTTGCGAGCCCACTTTCTCTTGACATTGTTCGAGCTATTCCCCCTAAACATGTTGAAATTCCGCATTTGGAGCTTTATAATGGTAAGGGTGATCCTCTAACACATGTTAAGACCTTTCAAACAATATGTACTGATTTTGCTTATGACCAAAGGTTGCTTGCAAAACTGTTTACTAGAACATTAAGAGATAAAGCCCTACAATGGTATTGCTCGTTGCCTTCTTATTCTATTACTTCTTTTGAACAACTTGCAAATGCTTTTATTCAACAATTTCAAAACAATATAAGTCCTAAAGTTACTTTCATTGATTTAACGCATTGTAAACAAGGTGTTAAAGAAAAAGTGACTGATTTCATTGGTAGATATAAGCATTTGTATGCTCAAATTTCTTTTCCAGTGCCTGACAATGACATTCAAAGAATCTTTATTTCTAATTTACAAAAAGATATTAGAGAAAAACTCCTGTTTTCTGAGTTTACTTCTTTCCAACAGTTGTGCGCAACTCTTCACAATTATCGACTGACTGTGAGCTAAATGGAACAATCACATCCTATGGCTCCGAGTGATAAGGGTGATAGTAGTCAACAACCATTCGGGAAGTTTAAACCGAACAGAGAGTCCATTAAATTCAATGAAAACATCATCAACAACAATGTGAATGCGGCATCAGGTGTGCCTCCTATTTCTAAGTTTTTCAAGAAAGAAAGAAAGTTCACTCCTTTGAATGAATCATTGCATAGTATTATGAATAAGTTACTGGAACAAAATGTGCTTACTCTTCCTCCTATAAGGCAAATAGATCCTGCAAAGATTAATTCACCCTATTTTGATAACAAATCTTTTTGTCAATTTCATCGTCATCCTAGGCATGATACTGAAAAATGTTTTGCTTTAAAGGGTAAAATTCAAGATTTGATTGATAATAATACTATCTCTGTTTCTGGTGTGAATGATAAAGGCAATACATCTGTAGCTCCTCCTAACCAAAATCTTCAGATTTTTACTGATCCATTGCCTTCTCATACCTCTAATGCGATTGATACTAATGATTCCTCTGTCTCACCTGATGATCTTGTGTCTATGACTCCTAATGTGATTAACCTTGTGGAGCAGCAGAAAATCCCTAAAGAACCTTCCATCACCTTTGATTATAGTGAAACTATCAGGGCACCTGATGGTCCTTTATATATAGTTGCAAAAGTCAAGAATACACCTTGCCGTGGAGTGCTTATTGATCCTTCTTGTATGGTTAATATCATTACTGAAGAATTTCTTTTTACTTTGCAATTGAATCAAGTGATCTATGACGAAATAAATGTGGTTGTGAAACTATTTGATGTAGTTTCTTCTCCTGCAATTGGTTCTATTACATTGCCTATTGAGGTCCAAAACAAATCCCTTAATGTGAGCTTTTCTATTATTCCATCATCCGAACAATTTCATGTGAAGCTAGGCTATCCTTGGCTATCTTCCATGAAAGCTATTGCTTCTCCTATTCACAAGTGTTTGAAATTTCCCCATAATGGTGAAGTTGTTACTGTCAATCATAGTCTCTTTAAACCAGCTAAAAGAACTTCTAGCGTTCCTGTTGATTACTTTTGGCCTAAACAATTCCAATCTCTTCCACCGCGAAGTGATCATCTTTTCAAATCTTATCAAAAGTGGAAAAAAGACATGATCCTATCTCTAAGTGAACCTAGAACATCCAAACTTGACATTCCTATCGTTCTTGAGAAGGAAGTTCTTCCTTTGAAAGATAAAACCAATGTCTTTCCTCAAGAAGATTCCCAGACCATCCCTATGGATGTGACTATGCCTACATCTAATAAACTTCCTAAAAGTAGACCTATCCCTCCTCGTCATGGTGGACTTGGTCTCCTTCCTAAACCAAATATTCCTCCCTTATATGGAGTAGTTCCTCCTCCTTCCTCTTATGGAGAGAAGAGACCTTCCTCTTCTCCTATTATTCAACCTAAGAGACCACAACCTAAACACCCAAGTGATAAGGATGAGAACATTCCTCCTCCTCAATCTTCTCAACTTCCTACTAAGACTAGACGGAATCGTTCTGCACGTGAACGCCGACGAAAACGTCGTCTTAGAGCTCAGGCAACTACTTCTCAAACTTTGCAATCCCCAAAAACACCTTCAGCTAGTATTATTCCATTTTCTCCTCAGCCGACGATTGAGCCGAAATCTCCTAAACATAAGGTGCATGATGGTCTTGATCTGGTGCGAGTTAAAGATCCTATTTTTATAAATCTTGATGATGATATAGATGAAAATGTTATTCATGATGAAAATGTTACTCCTGTTCATTCTGATAGTGAATATGAATATGTAGATGTTGATAACCATCTATCTAACGAATTTTCTAAAGCACTTATCCTAGCTCCTAGACAAAAACAACGTGGCTCGAAACATGAACATAGCCCTTATTTGGATCTTGTGATAGCTCCATCTGCTGTGTTGGATGTTCCTCCTCTAGCGTGTTTCCTGCCTTCCCGAAATATTGATCAGCAAGATCGGGGGGTAGATGACGTGCTAGACTAGTTCATTAGCATAGCAGACTCTCTCCTCCTCTCTTTTGTCACTTCTTCTATGTGTTATTCTCATTCTTCTATTTGTTGTCCTTAGTGTTGTCTACTTGAGGACGATGCAAAACATTGAGATCTCTTTTGGTCTCTCTCATGTTGACTCAAAAGACACATGTGTTCCCTTCTTCTAGGTGACTTTCCTTGATTGGGGAATGAAGAACAATTATGCATACATACATATGATATACATGACTTATCATACAGCATACTGACCCCAAGGAAAGCGAAGTCACCTTGTGCTTTGTGTTTTGTATCTATTATCCTTGGGCTTATCTCACACTTGGGGGCTAAATCCTTGTGATAACGTGCTCCTTTCTCATTTCTTATATGTATCACTACCTTAAAGCAATCACCCCCGGTGAGGCGTGTGCGATCACTTTAACGTAGGGGGGCATACATCCCGTTCATATCTTTTCAAGATACTTGAAAATTTCTTGACAAATTTAGCCTTGCCTTGAAAATTTTTGATATCTTTCTTGCATGACTCATAGTGAGGGAACCTTACTACTAACAGTCATGGTTCTCCCTCGTGATCTTCCCTTTTACTTTGTCAATCGAAGTCATAAGATCCTTAGTCCACCGGGGGCTTGGTGTATCTTGCCTCCTTGACGTGGTGAAAGTTTTTCAATGTTGTTTCCTTGTACTTTACCAGAAGTATGAGCATACGCTTATACTCCCGCTAAAGTGGGGGCTAAATGTAGCGTCCTAAAATTGCGACACTTGCAATTTCGACTGCATTTGGGTCTTCACGATGGCGATGCAACACGGAACCTGAATGGAGACCCCGAAACTTGTTCATGACATCAAAAACTGCATTTTTCAGCACCCTGGCCTGATCCTCCTTGCACCCTGCTGCCCCTGGAGGTGGGACCATGGCGCCCAATGCCCTGGTCCTTCAGGACTAGGGTGCCCAGCGCTCTGGTCCCCCAGGACCATGGCGCCCAGCGCCCTGGTCCCTGGCCCTATTTTGGGCCCGGCCTCTTTTGGGGCTTCGGGTCTTTAAGTTTGCAAATTGGAAAATATTATTTCCTGGTCGGCCTAAGGTCGGGAAAATCAGTCTTTCAACCCTAATTGACAAGTATATAAACTACATTTTCTCTCCCATTTGGGGAAGGAAGGACATATGTGTACAAGACGTGGAAACGATATTCAAGCATTCAAACATTCAAGCATTCAAGCATTCCTTCAAGCAATTAATCATTCTAAGTCTCCATTCAAGGCTAAGTGTTGCATTCAAGACAAGGATTCAACCATTGAAGAGGAGATCACATACAACATACAACATACTACATACATTACACCTTCGCATGTAAGAATACAAACATTCTTACAACAAGGTATCAGTACTTGTTTACATTACAAACATTTACATTTACAGCATTCTCATTTCTTGGTTAATTCCAAAACCGGGGTTTGACCTAAAGGCAAACCCCTCATCCCTAACCCCCCAATCGTCCTCTCTTTTCTGTGTGTAGGTTGCAGGTACGCGGCTGTAATTGAAGATCTGGAATCCTTGTGCAGAGACGAACAGATCCCCCTTCATTTCGTGGATTTTTCGGAGGACCGTGTGCACGTTGGGCGCCATCGTCCCATCAACTTTTGCTCAAATTTGTAGAACAGCACCGTCTCGACATTTTACTGCTAATTCCAGGTCCGCAGCTTCATCCCATATCCCTATCTCTGTTTATAAGTGAATCTTTCTTGCTTCTACATGCATTCCTAGTTCAATCATTCTTTCCACATTTCTTTACAAAAGAGGGTATCCTTGCTATCACAACCCTTGAAACTCATATAGAATCCAATCTTGCATTGCGTGGGATTGGATCTTGTGGGTTTCAACCCCTCTTTTGAATGTAAAGTCTCTCCTAAGTGAAAACCATCAACCCTAGTGACTCCCCCTTCTCTCTCCTTGGAGTTGGGGAGGGGAGAACGACTAGGGTTCGATTTTTCCACTTTACAATAGGTTGCAAAGACTTGTTTCGCCTCTAACACAATCGTCTTGAGACAAGTTGTGAAAGTTAAAGAGGCACTTAGCCAAAATTGGTCTAAATGGAAGCAAAACAACACTAAGCAAGCAACAAAAATTAGGCAAAGGATATTAGATGACTCATGGTGGGATCATGTGTTGGAATCCAAGAACACTGAGAGGGGGGGTTTGAATCAGTGTTCTGCCAGAATGTTCACTTTTAACCTTATTATAACATGCATTCACCAACTGGTAAACCGGTACATATATAATTGAAAGAAGTAAAGCAATCAATGAGCCAATCACACAAATGAACACCATAACATAGAGAGTTTATACATGGAAAACCTCGAAGAGGGAAAACCATGGTGGGATTTGTGACCCACAATATCAATCCACTAGCCATACGAATAGATATTACATAATATGGGAGCCTGCACATGCAGGAAGGCTTACCGCCTAGAGCACACTTCTCAACACAAAGGAGTCTCACTAACTACAGTCACTTTGAATAATGAAACATAAAACTGAACTCATTTAATGCATCTGTTATGCCAAATCGAGTTCTGGTTCAAGCTCTAACTCTTCTGGTTCTGAAACCCTAAACCCTTACCGGAATAACCTTCTCTTTGTGAGCGCATCCAAAATCATTTACAGATCATTACAGAATATTGATCTCTTACAAAATGACCTCATATACATGATCTTCGCATTACTAATCTAACACACAATATCATCATCATCATATTTCAAAATGATCTAATAACTGACCTATATACCCTTACAGTCCTTCATGACTCATGTCGACTTACATAGATAGTACAAAATGATTACACATATCGGCCCATTACATATATACATAAATAACAAAATGAATTTTCGATTGTCGGATCTACCAATGATGTCGACCTCCTATATCGATACCCTATTTGTTGGTTATTATCCTTGACTGATCTGCAAATCATGTCGGCCTCCAATGCCGGTACCCATAGAATTATTCGTATCGATGAAGATACCTGTCGGTGTCGGTGAAGTGTCTGTCGGTGAAGTACCAAACCAAAGAATGAAGCCGGAACATGTTGCCATCAATGACAACATATGAAACCAATCAAATGAGTGTCGATTGCCAACAATCTCCCCCTTTGGCATTGATGGCAACACTCATGTGAAAAATGATAATGGTTTCCATCTATCAAATTCACCCTGGGACTGCTCCCCCTGAGCTGAATATGTCATCCTTATCTCTTGATGTCAAGGATTGATTTTTCACCTATACTCCTCCCCCTTTGACATCAATGCCAAAAAGCACCAAAAACCGGGATAAAGAATGAAATTTTGTGCAAAGAATGTGTCCCAAAACACCTTACTAGAGCTAAATATACTTGAAAAGTTCCAGATAGGCTTTCTCCAAAAGCACTAAATAAGTGTCCTAACCAGATTTGAATGTGTCGGATACTGATCCAAGTCCTTTAAGCATATGAGCATGGGACTCTTTCTCCTTTAGCTCTGTCGGTGTGGGCTTACCAATCATATCTATGCATTCCTTTTTATGTACACTCAAGGAGTCTAACCGAGGACTCACCAATCCTCTGAGCCCTTTAGCTCTCCTAATGATTTTGTCTCTATCCCTTTTAAGAACTGAAATTTGAGATTCTAACAATGAAATATGTCCATCAATAGATGTAGTCAAAGAATTGGAACCATCAAAATAATTTACCATACCTACAATTTTATCCTGAGAATCTTTAATGCCTTTATCTATATCTACAGCTAGTAATCTGGTGTTACAACATACTTTGTATATATTTGTACATTGCCTTAAAGCATTATCAATTAATTTCAGTTTATCAGTAATCTCTTTCTTTTCTGATTCAATCAATTGATCAAAAGTGGCTTTCTTAGCTTGAGTGAATCTTTCCAATGCTTGTCGGATAGATATTTGCTGCAATGATTGAGAATCTTTAGAGATGTGCTCTGTAATTAATTTGAGCTTGCCGGATGGGCTTGCTCCTTTGTCAAACTGGCCCTCTGGGACAAGTTTGTGCAAGATTGGGATTGACTGATCAATTATTCCTTTATCCACTGACCCTTCCTTCATCATCTTTTGAGCAGCTATCATCATGAGCTTAGTAGAACTCATCTCAGTTATGTTCTTCTGCTCTACCTGGGAGGTGTCAATTGACAACAAAGATGTGTTGGCTATCGGTTCCCTATTGGATTCCTCTCCCTTTCTCTCTGATGGTTTATTACCTTTAATAACATCCTCTTTTGCACTAGTGGTTTTGCCACTTGGTGCAATATCTGTTAATGTCGGTTCTACACTAACTGTATCCACAATTTGTACATTCTGTGTATCTATCAGTATATGTACATTGTCTACTTTTGCCAGTATCTCCTCTTTGTCTTGTACATTTGATTTTGTCGAGGGCTCTAATTCCAATTCCTTAGCATCTTTCAAAATTGTGGGTGAGGCACCCACTACACCTTTGCCTTTCCCTTCAGCCAGGATGTCAATAGTGTCAGTCTTAGGATTATCTTTCAGTGAAGAGAAGAAACCAGGGTTGTCAACAAAGAATTGTACCCATACCTTGTGAGTTTCACTGATTATTTCATTAACCCTGCCTGCCATAAGGCTAATTATCATGTGCTTGCTACGGAAAATTGTTTTGTTTGCAAGTTGAAGGGTCATATCCACCTCATTTGGAGTAATTGAACCACAAGTAGTTAATAACTCTTGAGTTTTTATGTGTTGGTCCTCCTCTATAGCGGATATCTCCTAGCATCTAGATTATTACATAGTTGAGTCAGTATTTGCTTTTCAATTTCTAACAAAGCCTTCTTAAACATATCTAGGTGTAACAAGACTGCTTCCTCAATTTCTTTCTTCTCATCATCATCTAAATGTTCATAATAGTATTGTAGATTTTTCAAAACTCCATCCTTGGTGATTTCATCTATCAGTTCTGCACAAGTCTTAGGAGGGATTATAGATACATTACCAGTTACAATAGCAAGGTCTATGTCTTCCTTCTTCTTTCTTCTGCCAGTACCGGATGGTGCAAAAGGTGTAAGAGATGTTTTTCTTTGGAGCTCTTTTATTTGCAAGTTTGTTGGCGGTACCTTGATTGTGACCTTTCTTACCGATTATTTCCTTGCCTCCTCCTTAGGTTCCTCACCTTTCTTTCTCAGTACCCTCTTGAATACTAGAGGAGTGTCATCTTCAGTTCCAAAGTCTGATGGAATAGGCTCAATGAATATTTCAAGCTCTTTCCTCTTCCTTCCTTTTGTCAGAACAACTTCCATTAAGGCCTTAATGTCTTGGGATACTTTTTCAACAAATTTGCTACGATTGAATTCAGTTTGAACCTCTTGCTTCTTTTGCTTTGTAGTACCAAAAGACTTTTTAGCCTCATCAATTAGAGCATCAATCAACATTTTAGCATAAGCATCCATAATCACAACATCAACATCATACCCCATCTCCTCTATCCATATCTTTCGGGGTTTAACTGCTCCCATTAAGGTTTCATCCTTTTTTACCATAAAGCAGATCTCGGTTGAGTATTTGTCAACAATTGTGTTTGGGAACCCTCTCTCTGGATTTCATTGCTTTCTAAAATGCCTTGAAATAACCCCAAACCTTATCATCTCCCAGGCTTCCCAAGCTAGCAATGGATTGCTTCAATTGTCTGCCTACCGGGATGTCAAATGTCCACTATCTCTTTCCAAAACCGAAGGTTTCATTAAGGAAAAATAGCATTAAGCTGACAATGAGATTCCCATAACGAAATACCCCCCTTTTCTCTCCTTTAATCTTTCCAAGGTTAATGATCAACTCATCTTTCATCCATTCACAGAGATCTATTTTCTCATTTTCCTTCATAATTTTATGTGTGGCATATATGCAGGAGCTAGAAACAGAATTGAGACGATTGGATTGAGTTACCTTATACCCAATGATCATGCTACCAAATCTGATGTTTCGATCAGTGATGGTGCTGGCCCTCATCGATCGTCGGTCCGAAGTTGCACCGGTGAGTTTGTTAACTTGACCATTTGAAATCTTTTTCTCCGAACGCTGACCAATCTGTGGCAAACCGATGATGGCCTTCATGGCCTCCTTTGTGATCTTATATGGCCCATCCAACCAAATGAACTCTCCATGAACTCTGCTCAGTACATATCAAATGATCTTATCTTCGAATTCAGGGATATCAAGGATGCCAGTAAACCTTAAATCCTCAATGTGCTTATATACGGGTTTGATCTTGCCCGAGTCACCCATCAACTCATTCATGTACATATTCTTGATGTCATTGGTACCTAGATCCTCAATGTGGCAATGAATATATGCTTTGACATCTTCCACATAAACAACTCCTTCCAAAACACGTGAAAAATCACCAACCGAATCATCCAAGGTGGCAATATGCAGGCATGGCTTGAAAATTGGCCTTGGATGATCCTTAACCTCGACAACAGTTGGATTTGCAATGAAAGTAGGTGCAGAGGATGATCCAGCTTCCATGATGAGAGATGACTACAATAAATACTTGAGAAATGATTGTCGGTGGAATTGTTGATGAAGATTTCTGGTCGCTCTGAATCGCCTTAGACTCACTCTCTATCGCTCTTAATTGCTTTGAATGCAAGGTGATAAAAAATGAAGTGGATTCAACCTTTTAACCTTCAAGAAACCATAATTCATCATTGATATAAATATCTTCCAATGGAACATATCGGATCTCGATCGGACATCTCCATGCTAGATAAACCTTTTCCAATGTCTGGAACTTCTTCCAGATCTCCTTCTGGGGGCTTATGCAATATTTTCATAAAATTTGCATACCCCTAAGGCATCTACCTCAGTTATCGGATGAGCTTCCTGCCAGTGCAGGAGCAATCTGCTTTATCAGTTGAGTAACCAGAGTAGTACCATCTGTTGATTGATCATCTGACTTCTTGACCCATTTCTTGGTATGATCTTATCGGATTTCATTGACCTTTTCTTTCCCTTTATCATTTGATCCATCATTGCTAACCAGTGGGTTTTTGCTTCTACAAAACTTAGCTATGTGTCCAATCTTGTTGCATGCATAACATGTAATATTGTTCTTTTGAATTGCTTTGCTATAACCACAATAATTGCTTGACCTGCACTGATTAGCCATATGTCCAAATTTTCCACTTGCATGACATTTTGCATTCATTCTGCAATCTTTTGTCTTATGACCATACTTATTGCATCTGGAACATTGACCGGGAGTAGAATTATAGTTTTGATTTGCTCTATTTCTACATTGCCTAGCCATATGACCAAATTTATTACAAACAAAGCATCTACTATTGAATTTGTAAGCATTGAGCTGCCTTACCGATGTCCTCCGGTTCCGGTTGTTCTGATCTTCATTTGCAGTACCGGAGCTTTGACCTTGTTCAAATCCAAGTCCTCTGGAATCTCCATTATGTCTTTGGCTTTCCAATAGCTCATTAAGTTGTGTTGAACTAACCTTGAATTTATCCTTGTACTCATTTGCAATAGTCAGATCATCTCTTAGGATTATCATCTGTCTTTCAAGTTCTTGTTCATTGCTTTGGAATTGCACTAACTCTATTCTCAAAACATCATTTTTATAAGCCAACCGGATGCATTCTTCAGATCTGTCTTTCAGAGATCCCCCAAGGTTTTCTTCATTCATCTTCTGGTCTTCAATCTCCTTTGACATCCTCATAGTTAGGGCTTGCATTTCATTCTTCATGACAATATTCTCCTAACTCAGCTTCTGACATTTTTCTTTAAGGGCATCTTTCTCTTCATTATCCTAATTTTGCAGAAGTTCCTTCCTCCTAGCTTGAACAGATGACATTCTCTCCTGTAGGATAAGAATGAATTCCTTTGCAAAATTTAATTCATCTTGTAACTTTAAGTTCTTCATCCTTTCAGCATCGTAATCTTCAAGTGCTACCTCAAGTTGTTTCTACATACTCATCTCCATGGATTCCAGATTCAAGATCTCCCTCAAGTTGTTAGACTTCCTCTGACGTACAAGGCTCTGATACCAATTGTTGGAATCTAAGAACACTGAGAGGGGGGATGAATCAGTTTTTTGCCGAAATGTTTAGTTTTAACCTTATTATAACATGCATTCACCAACCGGTAAACTGATACATATATAATTGAAAGAAGTAAAGCAATCAATGAACCAATCACACAAATGAACACCATAACATGAAGAGTTTACACGTGGAAAACCTCAGAGGAAAAACCACGGTGGGATTTGTGACCCACAATATCAATCCATTGGCCATATGAATAGATATTACATAATATGGGGGTTTGCACATGCAGGAAGGCTTATCGCCTAGAGCACACTGCTCAACACAAAGGAGTCTCACTAACTACAGTCACTTTGAATAATGAAACATAAAATTGAACTCATTTAATGCATCTATTATGCCAGATCGAGTTCTGGTTCAAACTCTGACTGTTCTGGTTCTGAAACCCTAAACCCTTACCAGAATAACCTTCTCTCTGTGATCGCATCCAAAATCATCTACAGATCATTACAAAATATCGATCTCTTACAAAATGACCTCATATACATGATCTTCGCATTACTGATCTAACACACAATATCATCATCATTGTATTTCAAAATGATCTAATAACTGACCTATATACCCTTACAGTCCTTCATGACTCATGTCGAGCTTACATAGATAATACAAAATGATTATACATGTCAGCTCATTACATATATCCATAAATAACAAAATGAATTTCTGATTGCCGGATCCACCAATGATGTCGGCCTCCTATACCGATGCCCTGTTTGTCGGTTATTATCCTTGCCTGATCTGCAAATCATGTCGGCCTCCAATGCTGGTAACCATAGAATTCTTCCTATTGGTGAAGATACATGTTGGTGCCAGAAGTGTTTGTTGATGAAGTACCAAACCAAAGAATGAAGCCGTAACATGTTGCCATCAATGACAATATATGAAACCAATCAAATGATTGTCAATTGTCAACATCCTATGGAGTATCTCCTTGGTTTCACCAAGCCCATTATGAGCATGATTCACTATACTAAGATGGATAGGCCTTGCATTGGAGAGGTGTATGATGGCATCAACTCAATGCTTGAGAAGATGAAGTGCATCATAAGTGCAAAAGAACAAGACCCTGAGGAGACTTTCTTCAAACAACAATTATTTGAAGAAAGGTGGAACAAGATGACCACTACATTACATCTTCTTGCCTATGCATTGACTCCAAAATACTACAACAATCAGCATCTTGATATGTCAGGAAGGCTTGCCCCATATAGAGATTTAGAAGTGTCTAAAGGGTACAAGGCAACATTCCTTAGATTTGATTACAAATGATTTTGTAAACGCAAATGTTCTAAGTGTTGAGGTTCTTCCTGATATGTATAAGAAGGATGTTCATAGTTAGTGGTACTTCTATGGCCAATGCTTCCAAAACCTACAACCCTCGCAATCAAAATTTTATCAGGAGTAAGTTTAACAATTAATGAATATTTATTTTTTATTATTTATAGTTTTTTATTTTTTAAAATTGAAAATTATATTAATAAAATTATAAATGTATAGTTTTATTTGTTTGCTTTGTCTTCATAGGTTGCCAATTCATCTGCATCAAAAAGATATTGGAGCACATGTTTTCATCCACTCAATAAAATAATAGGTTGCAATCAAAAAGAGTAGAGAATTTACTATATGTACATTATAACTTGTGTCCCCTTTCGCACAAGCAACAAAACTACAAGAAAAGGGAGACGAAGATGTGGTATATAGAGCCAAAGCATAGTGACTTGGATGCTTCCATTTCACAACTTGTTGCATTTGAGGACTCAGAAAGTGAGAACACTATAAGTGCAAGTGCAAGTGGCATTGGCATTGTTTGTGGTTCATCTAATGTCAATGATGATGATGATGATTTAGAGAATCCATTTGATGATTAAAACTTAAAGTTAAAAGTTTCAGTTGTTGAAACAATAAAACTTGAACTCAATATTATTATTTTGATATTGAACTTAAAGTATATGATGGTATGATCATAATGCTATGATCATGATGTTATGATTACAAGTTTATGGTGGTTTTGTTGTTTATATGATGCTATGTGATATTCTAATTTTAATTTATGCTTCTAGGTTATATATATATATATAACCTAATGAACCCAAAACCCATTTCAAAATTTTGACAAACTGATGAAGCAAGTTCTGGAACCCAAATCTGAACCTGAACTCAAACCAGCAACTTAGAGAAAAAGAAATGAGATAACAAGGAGATGCTCTCTTTTGGTCATTTGAGGAAACAATTATCAATGAAGTCACTCTTAGGGGCTGTTATAGATTATGTACTTGCAACTTCTTGATGAGTAATATGGATATGTAAAGACCTGATTTAATTCAATAAAAATAGCATTAGCTTTAATTCATGGATTTCTGCAGAAGAGTAGAATTAAAAAAATGTTGGGGGATGAACATGTTAGTAGAATTAAGAACATACATCTTGTTAAAAAACACTTTAAAAACTTCGGGAAGCCAGCTTGGGTTTGACAGAATATTTTAATAAAAACTGCCAACTCTGTATAAAAGATGTCATGAGATTCACAGTTGTTGAACATCACTAATTGCATTCCGTTAGACAGAGAATTTCTTTGAAGACAGGTGAATCGTTCTTATCCTATTCTAAAATGTACCATCTTTGGAAGTCAGTTGACTCTCATTCTCTCAGACAATATGCATAATTAATGACTTGTAACTTCGAAATGAAATCTCTTTTGCTGTTTTTAAAATCGGGCCTATGCACATTGCTGCCATCAAAAACACTTACAACAGCATAATTAACAAAGGAATTTGTCACAATGTAATGAAAAGATGATTTTGTAATTATTCATAAATAAAACAGAGTAAATCAAATATGACAAATCAGAACCATTCATCCTTGAAAGATTCAATTCTCTGCCACCAACTGGCACTCAATTCACCAAATTTGCAGGCCCCGTATGAGAAATATTGTATAATACATATCTTTACACGATAAACTTTATGTATAGAGTCTAGACCAATATCCTTTAATATTTTTAAATAATATCAGTATTAATGTCACAGATGGAAACGTTAAAGACACAATGGGCCCACAGGACATTTTCAATTTTTACCCGTATATACTAACAGGAAAGTGATAATGTTCTTTTCAATCCTCCCTCCAATTTGGAAAGAATGAATTGAAACAAGAATAATAATGCAAAGTTAGGAAAGCTAGAAGAAAGAAAAATCAATCAAGAAAGTTCACCGACATCATTTAGAAATTGCTCAATCTTATATAATAGATACACAATAACTTGCATTATTTATTCTATTCCTGCTTGAGGTACACACATGGAAGATAAAAGCTTTTTTACAATATCTCTTGATAGAGCATAAAGAAAGGACCCAAAATCTATTGGATCTAGAGGGGAATACTGCCTACTATTATAAGAGCATTTCATAAAGTTGATTTGTTCTGGGATTTCAAACTTACAATAAAAGCTTCTGGTACACACATAGGAGATATCATCTTGTTACAACATCTCTTAACAGAGCAAAGAGCAAGGAGAAGAAACCTATTCTATCTAGAGAGGGTTACTGCCTACTACTATAAGAGCATTTCCTAAAGTTAGTTTGTTCTGGGAAATCAATTTCACGAGGACGAGGACAGATTGGCTCTCCCCCAGATGGTTGTTCCTGAAGCAGGTTACATGGCTCTGGGGAGACAGAATGGGAAACTCCTTGAATATTGGTACAGTTCCATGGAGGATGCTTAGACTTGGGCGCCATGGAAATGGTGACATTGGTGAGACAAATGTCTTTGAATGGAGCTTTTTGAATGCCATCTAATTTTCCTGCAGTACTTACATTTGTTGCTATGACATTGCTATAGCTTATTCTTTCCACTACTGGAATAGCATTTGGATCATACTTATTATCTGGATGGGCTCCATAAGAACCTGTCATGGTAAATGCCCACTTCATGTTGACCATAGTCATTCGATTCACATATATATCTCTGACATAATTACCTCTGCCTGGAGATGTCTTAATTCTTACTCCTGTTTCAGAATTAATAGCTTGGATATCCTCTGCTTGAACATCTTGTATTCCACCTGACATTTCACTACCCAGTGCAATTATTGCACTTGTAGGTGATACTCCAACAACACGACGGATTACAATATGTTGACTGGGCATTCCATATGCAATTCCATATTCATCCCAACCACTCTTTATTGCAACTATATCATCACCTGATTCAACATAGCAGTCCTCAATGCGTACATATGAACAGGAATCTGCACAATGAACACAAGAATCATGTATCATCCAAGCAGAAAGCATGGCATCTTTCAATGAAGGGGGTGCCACAAAAACTCTTAAATTGAATGTATCTATTCCTCAAAAATATGCAAATAATGTTCTCAGAAATTTTCATTATATATTTATTGGAGATTTCTTTCAGCAGAGTACAGACCACCTTTGAAAAGCCATTGGATTTGCTCATCCATCGTTTATTTTGTAGTTTGTAATATTATACCTAAAGGATATAAATTTGTTGGAAGAAATCAATGGCCCTTGCAATGTACCCTATGAAAATCTTTTTAAAGTATAACTTATTTTAATTCAAACGCAAGTATTGTTGCCTCTTATAATTTCAAAGGAATAGACAGCTTGATTATACAGGAAGATTTTTAGTCATGCACAATGATCCAGAATCAGATCTGAATAGCTTCAGAAAATATAAATGTGAAACAATTAGCTCATGACAACTGCAACAGCCTTGAAAGCTTTATATCTAGGTTCATAGAGCATCAAATGAGAAATAAACTGGCCTGCAGTAAAGATGCAAGAAGGGTACACCACCGTCTGGCATACATATGTAATAACTAATCAGAAATATGTGAAAAATGATCATCTTTTTGTTTATTTAGTTATTTTATATGTGTGTTTCTTGCTTGCTAAGTCCTATGATGTTTGTTAGAGATTACTAATGTAAACAAATGCTGGTAATACAGAATGCTTCTCTCTTTGAAAATAGACTGTAACATATGTAGTTGCTTTTGAATTCCAAAATGCATACAATACATTAGCCAGAATATCTTCCTGGCCCCCAAACCCTTAATCTTAACCCCATTCTCCTCTGGGAATCAGTTAAAGAGTTTGAGCATGAGTTTGATGGGCGAAAAAAAGCTTCTATTTGGACTAATCGTATATCCCTAAAACAATAGCACTTCTCTACAGCAGAAGACCACAGCAACTAAAGTCTAAAGATGAATAATATTGAATAATCATGTCAATGGCCATGTCTTCAAATTTTGCATCATACTCTCCATTGTGTAAAAGAATGCCTAGGATTTTATTCTCCAATGCAAATTTTCTAGGAAAGAATAAGTGATAAAAGTTTATTTTGTCAATGACAGGAGAAAACTCTCATCTTCTGGATTCATAAAAAATTCTAGCTCTAACCAAATGCAAGAGAAACTATTAAAAAGATGAAATTCTTTCTTCAGAGCCTTTCTTTAGAATTATCAAATGGACTTTAAAAGCCTATTTATAACCAAATTTAAACGTCTTACTTTGTAAACCATCTATTGTGTGAAAGAACTCACTTTAGGTGTTTGCACACAGAATTTTGAGTGTGATTATTGAAGGGGATGTGCCTTACATCAAATGCCTAAACAGTCTAAAAATGATTTACAGGTTATGTAAATCAAATTTTGGCCTTGGGTCTTTTTCCCCGTTAAATTCCTCGTCTAGTGAAGATTTGCTATGGTGGCAGTATCTTACACCATAATTGATAACAGGACACATATAACGAGAACTGAGTTACATTGCCGATTGTTAGTTCCCAAGATATCACATTTAAGTTGAATACCTTATTGGCACTTCCAATCAGCTGCATTAAATATGGCCCCACACTTCCCTAATTTCAAGTGCTTTTGCAAGTCCATTAGCAAACACTGCATTTTGGACTTTTCTTTTTTTCCACCCGTGTGATTTTTAGAGAGATTTTGATTGATGGAATTCTGTGGAACTTTTTTTGAATCCGAATCTCACAACAAGAGCAGAATGTGTCATATGAAAAAATATACATGCAGAAATACATACGAGAACAACCCATAAATAACTCACAGAAAGAGATATCTAGGACATGGCTTTTATTTATATACAGATATGCACTTTATAAATATTAAATATTCTCCAAACAGCAATATGAATGACACCAGGGAGAGCAACCAAAAGAATGATCCTGAACCATAAATAAGTGAAGTCATCTACAGGATGTTTTAGTTGGATAAGTGTATGACAGCCACCTAAAAGTACAGACCATGGTTAACCAAAAATGAATATTTGGTCATACATAATTACAACATACAATGCACAGACAAATAAACAATCAACTTATATATTATTGAGCAAAGCCAAACTACTTCAAATGATGAACATCAAAACTTGATGTTTATATCTACACCACTCCACATACACACACATCTAGAACTCTCTAGCTATTTTCACTTCCAACAATCAAGAACTAACTAGAGGAAATGATAAATCCAGGGAAGGAGCTTTGGAGGCTATTGTAGTTGTAAAATGCAAGGAACCAGGAAGGTTGTGGTGATGAAGAAGCCACCGAACTAGATGAATATGGTACCCAGATCTTCAGCTGCTTCAACTAGCCATATAATCTCTTCAATTTGTTTTCTTCTCTTTTCATGCTCACTGCATTTTTCCTGCAGCTCTAAGATGCCTTGCCTTCTCACATGATTTCTCCCAACTTGCCTATGAGCCCTTTCTTGTCCACTTCGGCCTGATGTTGATCTCCCCTCTCCAGGGTCACTGATCTTCTTATTTGTATCAGAGCCTTCATTACCATATCTAACTCCACATACAATTTCCTTATTTCCATTCCTTGTCCTTGTAAAAATTAATTTAAGTGCCTAATATGTTTGTTACTACAAAGATTAATTTTCTTCCAGTCGCACTTCATTTTTGGCAATCAATTCTGTTTCTCTACCCTCAACTCATCCTGCTTTTGGATACAAAGTTCCAAGTCACCATTGGCCTTGCCCATTTCTGCCAAAAAGGATGGAACTCAATTATGTTTAAGCTGTGTCCAAGCAGTAAATTTTATCCATAATCAATCAGATGGATGGATGAATATGCTTTGTAGAAGGGTACTCAACACCTCCATATTTTGATTGGAGAAAGACCTTCACTTCCCACTTTCTTGGGCCATGCATCTCACAGAAGTGAGTCTCCCTCCCATTTTAAGCAAATGCATGCATACAGAAGTAGGCTTCCATCAACAGCATTGCCCAATTCTGCCAGCCCATGTAATCTATTTCAGTGACCTCAAGGTACAATCATTGGATCCAACCTCAAACTTGATAAACTTGTATTATGAGATGATAGCATCACTATTGAGTGCTTTTGAATATTGCCCACATCACACCTATCCAACCTGCCGGTGCCACAGTTTTTGGCTTTACCAGACTTCTCCCTCCATGATGAACAAAGAACTTATTGTCAAGCCATTCAACAAGAAAGTCAATGTTGAATCCTTTTAAGAATCCAAAGGAAGAGTATGAGGTCGATCCTTGAGTGATTATGATCTCAAAGGAGATCATAAGCGAGTAGGAGAGAAAGGAGAAATGGAGGCTGCAATTGTTGAATTGTCATAGAGGAAGTTGTAGTGTGCAAATGTTGTTGAATAGAATTTGCAAACAAACTGGAAAAGGCAATGTAGACAAAACTTCCATTGGAGTTGAAAAAGCATGATCAAAAGGCTTGAGGAGTAATTGAGGCAAGTCAACACGGTGTGTGCAGGACAAGCAAAGGATGCTCTAGAAGAGTAGCGAGGCAAAATGTCGGGCAACAAAATTTGTCAAATAGAGTACCCAGGAAGGGAAGGGAGGAGAATGCTTTGTGTGTTAGCCAAGGAGGAGCAAACAACACAAAAACAAACACCACCAAGTGTTGCTCAAAATAGCAACAAGTTGGATTAAAGGATGGCAAGAAGGCTAAGGACTAAAGGGCAGGCGAGCATGCTCATAATGGTTGTTTGGTTGGTTGGTTGGGAAAAAGTGCAGGATGAACACTCGGAAGCAAGGGTAAATCTACATGGATTTTTGCACAAAGGAGGGAAAGCAAATAGAAAACAAACTAACTTAAGAGTAGCACAGATGTCACAATGAGGAAGTAGCAGCCAAAACTTGTCCAAGAGAGGACCAGAGAAAGGAAAGGAGAAAAATGCTCGAGGCATTGTAGAAACCCTAACACAATTGTGTGTTGTCAAGTGCAACTCAAAAAATAGATAGAGGAAGTGGTAATCGGAAGAATTGTCAAAAAGCCAAGGCCACAACCACAACTTAGAGAGTGTGGCACAAGGAAATAGTTGTGTGACAAAGATGCAATTCTTAGTGAAGTGTTTGGTAGAAGCATGAGCTACTAGGGTTCATATGCAAAAGGAATGGAAGTAGTCCAATTTTGAGGACATAATGAGCAGGGAAGATGATGAAAGTGCAAAGGCAATACAAAGCAATTGACAAAGGACATTGCATAAAAATGCAACTCCAGAATTGGGGAACAAAACCAACGTCAAGAAGACAATAAATATTAAGTAGGCTGGAAAGTGGCAAGTGGTAGAGGAGAAAAAGAATGCATTGAAACAATTGGGAACTACAGATGGGATTGGAGCAGTAGATAATGATGTCAAGGAGTTCTAGCATAGAATTAGTAGGGCATAGGTGGAGAAAGAAGTTGTGGTTGGATGGAAATTACTGGGTGAATATCTACTGGATCATAGAATAAGTCTCACAATGGCATAGACCAAATAGAAAGAAGGGAATAGCTGCAAACAAAGACTGCCTCAAGACAAGGTTTGAAGAAATTACTTGGAGTTGGAGAAACTAGAGGAAGGAAGATTAGTCTCCAAACATGAAGGAAAATAGAAGTATGAGAATGCAAGGAAAAGTGTTGGTAGGGAACATAGTGTCAATACACAAAAGGTGGAGAGTGATTATCATGGCAAGACAAAACTTGAAGATAGACATTAGATGAGATGGTCAGATTAGGGAGCATTTCAGTTCTCCATGAATAGGGAGAAGTGCAAAATGGCTAACTTTTGTCATAGAAGGTCAAGATATTCCCCAACTCTAAGGCTTGGAGCTAGAAGAAGCAAAGGAAGAAGTACAAACTCCTTTCCCAAAGCCTTTGAGAACTACTAAGCTCATAAATTTTCCTAACCAAGGCGTCTAATGTAGGAGCATCCCTAGCCTAAGAGAAAACCTATGTCAACCAAAAACATTGTGTTCTTTTCTAGTTTTCCTTGGTTTTGTAGGTTTCTTCCCGCACAATTTAAGATAGATTTTGCACTTTAACCTAGTTGTAAAGATCTTGGGATGTTTCTACATTAGCACAAAGGTGTTTTCTGGCTTTCTTGCTACACTTATCCACAAATATTTCTCCTTGCGCTCACAATCTAAGTCATTCAACATCAAATGATCATGCTCCATCCTCATCAACTATTGGGACTTCTCTTATCCTTACTACATCATTTGAAGCTGAACATTTGAGTGCTCTACCATCAAGCTCGTTGTGCGAGGTCCCCTTCTTGAGAAGGGCAACATAAATTGCACCCAATTTAGATGTCAAATTCAAAATCTTCTAAATTTTTACTTTGTGCTAAAGTATGAGGCCAATTTGCATCCTTTCCCTTGGATCTTGATCAATGCCACTATCTCTAGCATGTCTCAAAGAATCCATGCCATGCAGATCCACCTTGAGTGGATAAGTTCCAATTTTAACAGTGTGCCAAATTGAGAAGCTCATCCATATCTCTTGAAGATTAAAATGGATTTGTCAAGCCCCAATGTGCATAAGTACACATCCTCAAAAACATTATAAATCATCTCTTGCTCCTAGATCAGAATATCTTTCACAAGTTGCAAGATCATTGTGATTTTTGTTATTTTTGCCTTCACACTAAAGTGTAGGCATGTGTACCATGTTGTAAACACTCTCAATTGATAATAAAGAAGATCTATGTTGTTTCATCTTGTATTCATGTATTTGCATCATGTGTGTGTGAGTTTATTGTTAAGCTACTTGGCTTTATAGTACTTAATTGGTCTCTTGGACCTTGCCCCTCATCATTATCCTATACCACTATGCAAAATATCCATAACCCACTTCCCCTTGCAAACCACAATAGCTTTCTAACACAAAGGCTACCTTGAAAACCTTCATGCCAAGTTACCAAAAAATGGGAATAGTCAGGTACAAGAAAAATTAATATTCCAAGAAATCCTGGACACAAATGGCATAAAAATGTCCATATAGTATTAAAAAACAAAATAATATAAACTCAAACAAAAATACAAACAATATCCATGTTTTGGTGCATAAAATATTTTAAAGATTCAACATAAAAATAGTTTAAGACTAAAAAACTTAAGACATGGTTTATAAATTATAATTTATAGGTTGAAAACATAAACCACAATGTTGGTTATCAGAGTAAATCCTAATATGGCATTTCCATGAGCACAAAAGAGATTATCCATGTTTTGGTGCATAAAATGTTTTAAAGATTCAACATAAAATAGTTTAAGACCAAAAAAATTAAGACATGGTTTATAAATTATAATTTATAGGTTGAAAACATAAACCACAATGTTGGTTATTAGAGTAAATCCTAATATGGCATTTCCATAAGAACAAAAGGGATTATACATATAGATATTTTCTTTGTTTGACTGTTATGCTAGGGGGATTAGGTCTCGTGGGGAGATGGGTCTGTTAGGAGTGAGGTTATATCAGGTTGGAATCTGGGAAAATGTCATTGATGTTTGTGACATCTTGAGAACACTTCAATGGAGAAACATTGTGATGTAGAGTGACAAGGGGGTGATTTCCTGCAACTTACCCTTCAAGAGGTTTACCAAAACAGAATAATTATTTAATAAACTGATATTAAAATTGCAGCATGTAGCATAAGATCTTGTAACTTTGAGTAAGAATGTAACAAACCTCAGATATATCAACTTCAAAAATCAATAACAATTCAAATCTATTTTTATCCCATTCAAGACTCTACACAAGTTACAAGAGAGAATCCAGCAAACCTTCATACTAACCTGGATCAATGCCATCTGTATTTGGTGAAGTAAGTGGTGCAAGAATAGTGACATGCTGAATGAGAATGTTGCTGAACATTTTTGCCAAAAAAATGAACTGATCATATCTTCTGCATAATTTGGATATCATAAAGAATTGTTGAATATTTCATTAATAAGAATTCCCATACCTGCTATAAACTGGGTGTAAGTTCCAATTAGGTGAGTTTAGAAATGTCAGATTGGAAATTACTATATCCTTTGAATGCATCAACTCAACCATGTAACCTCGTGTATATTTCAACTTCTTCTTATGGAATTTTTCCCACCAAATAGCACCTTGCCCATCTACAGTGCCATTATCACCTGGGAATCCATGCAATAAAATGAAGTAATTCAAGAAACCATATGCTGGAGAAGACAATTACATTTTAGGTCACTTTACAACATGAGAATCATCTAGACATACAATGCAGTCTATTTGGAAGCTAACTTCATACCTGTGATAACAACATCTGTAAGGTTATACCCATTTATCAAGCTGCTATATCTCAGATTACCTCCATCTCTGCCTATTCCATATGACGGCAAAGTTGGGATCAAAGGCCATTCTTCTGGATCCTGTTGAATAAATAACCAGCGTTACCAGCATGCCAAATATGTCAAATCCAAGGATGAAGAAAACCAACATGATATGGAGAAAAAACAGGAAAGAGATATATGAAAATAAAACAAATTTCAAAAATCATACAAAAAAATATCTGAGTAAATATCATAGGGTAGCATCTCAACAACATCTAATCCATTATTTCACAACATCAACAAGACAGCACACTATGCACCATTGATTCACCGAACGAATGTGGCAGCTACCCTTTGATAACCAGCAAGATAGAGAGAGAGGTTGATCGTCCACTAGACAACTAGGATTGCCCAATGTGGAAACAAGACAGTTGTAAAACAACTAATCGTGCTCATGGGATGTAGTGTAGCAAAAATCACGAAACAACCCATTATATTTAAGTACACATCAGGGGCACATAGAACACAAACCCCACAATAGTAAAACAAAAAGACAAAAACATACGAGACACACCACCTGCCTATATGCCACAAGACAAACTAGGAGCCTAACAGGGAGCAGGCACTGCTTTAGGAACCCACACCAGCAGAAAGAGAACATGACATCCCATGAGGGTTCCCTGCCTTAAATGATTGATCAAAATTATCATACACCCACTTGGAGAACTAGTCCACACATCAGTGAAGTTGGAATGGATGCAGATAAAAAAATAGAAGTGAACCTTGTAATCAAAAAATGGAGGCTACCGAAATTCAAAAAAATTTAAATTATCTTTTCGAAGAAAAAACTTTCAGAGCTCGAGTTTGATGACAAGATTGGATTTCTCTGCTTTTTAGCAAGACATCAAGCATGGCACCGCTTTAGGAAATTAAAGTAGATTACTTTCTCAAACAAGTTTGGTGGGTGACAAGGTCGGGGTTGGGAAGAACCATAAGCTTTGAAATAATGAAAGAATTTCTAAATATATCATTTTTCAATTGAAGTAAAATAAGCTCCACATAGCAATTGCATTTATAATCACCTGCAACAGCATGACTCAAAAAGTAAAAAGAAATAAGCAGATTATAAGTTTCTCCATCCTAGTGGCAATGGTAATGGGTGGCTGATTTGCATAACATGCCAGCTGAAATCTCATAGAAACGCAAAGTTTTCAGTTTTCACCAAACTGTGTAATGTGCAAGCGATGCAAACATACATCTTTCAAAAACTCGCATCACAAAATATGAAGGACAGAGAACACAAAATGGTATGGATTATGATTTATGACATGTGGTTAAATTCCATTCAACACTGAAATCTGATTCTCTACAAAGAAAATAGCACATCCATTTATGAGCAACACCGAAATCTGATTCTATGAAAGGGAAATAGCAACGCTGAAATACATTGTGCTAGAAATTACATTGCATTGACTTTAATGATAAAATTACGATGTTGCATAATCAAAAAGGAGAGGAATCTATTTAAATTTCAAGGACACAAACTTTCAAATTCTATCGGCAAGGATTCCAGAAAAAATGAAAAGAAAAAATAAAAAAGAAAAAAATTCAGGGAAAAAATCGAGTCATTTGCAGGAAAAAACTTAATTGAAGTATAACTAAAAATTGAGGGAAAAAACAGAGTTCCCAAATTTAGAAAGAAAAAAAAGTTATTAAATGGAGATTGTGGTAACATGGATTAATAATATTCATGTTATTCTTGGCACCACTTTGAAGCCTATTTAAACTTAGAGAGCAGTTCCAAGGCTTCATGCTGATGCAATACTAAATTGAAGTGAGAAGGGAAAGCAAGAAAAGTGGAGGTGATGTAAAAATAGAATTGTTAAACAGAGACGATGCAATAGAAATGGAAAAATGTTAAAGCAAACTGCATCTAGCTGCCATGCATGGCTTAAAGGGCATTGAAACAATGAAATGGAGAAATGAGGAATGCATGACAATTTCAACTTGCTTACACAAGACAGCGCACAGCCCTACCTAGCCTAGCTTCAAAAGGAAGGGGATCATCAACCAATGGTTTCTTCTTTGCTTTCTTTTCTCTTTTGATTCACCTTAGTCAGTATTTTTAAAACAGGGATAGTAGTTTACTCAGACCATTATCCTTCTTCTCACCTGCACATAATCATAGTGGGATAGGTGAAATTGAGTCCTGAGGTATGTCTGGACTCAAATTACTCTAGGAGGGTAATAGTTGGGAGCTATGATCTAGAGTTTATTCTCTTTACCAAGAAAAATATATTAAAGGAGACTCTTAACTCTAAAACATGATCAAAGAGGAACGTATAAGAAAATCTGACTCTGTAATCTTATACCTTCTGAATCAAACATTGTGTAGTTTTCTTACATAGTCAACACTCTATAACCAAGACACATATAAATATATTTAGCTCTCCATAAACATGACCTAAATAGACATTCAGTTCTCCATAACTGTGAAGCAAAAAGACTTTTTTAGTATTCAAAATCAAATAACTAAATGGACCTATTCTGCTATATAACCAAGATCTAGATATATTTGGTTTAAAGATGAAAGCAAAAACAGTCAGATTAAACTTGAATTCAAAAAATTCTGTACTTCGCCTTACTTGTTAAATGAAGGGAAATAATTTAGCAAAACATATTTTTTTAAATCAAATTAGAATAATGTTATCTAGTATTCTCTCCAATCCAACTGTCAAGTGTGCCATTGTCTAGAAATAACAGAGTTATTGCCATGATGCTAACTAGGGTAGAACCCTCTATGTTAAAATGCCCATAAAAGTATGGGCAATGAAGCTTGCTGCAATTACCATGAAAAAAATTTCAAATAATAAAGAACAAATACAACAATTCAATTAAACAATTCCACAATAACTAGATGATATTGGAATAGGATTCAACATAGCATTTATATAGATATAAATAATTCATATAAATATGTTGAAGGTATTGAGCCGTAGGGGTGATAATGGCCGACAACTGTAAGAGCACAACCTGGGTCTAAAATCATCTTCCAGCAATAAAGCATCCCATAATCCCGGTACGACATATGGTGAGGGTGTGATATAATCAACATGGTGTACATTCCAGGAGTACCTAAATACCAAAATTTTGAATTTGAGGATGTGGTGCAACTTACTTCACTGTGCACTAAAGAGGCCAATCCATGGCCATACCCAATATTTATCAAACAAAAGAAGAAAAAACTGTGTAATCGAAAATGCAAGTTAAATGATACACAAAGAACTAAACAGTTACTGTAATTATGATTAAAATGTTGTCATGTCATGTTATTATATTTGATTTTGTTTTTTTCCTTTCCTAATACGTCAAAGATTGTAACTGTAATGTGAAGTAGACATTGCACGAACTAAAAACTTTTAGGCTCCTAAGGTCACCACTAATATTGCTGGGAATCCAACTGATCATGGATTGGCTAGCTCCCTTACAAATACAGTGTTTCTGAAGCTTGAATCACAAGTGCACAAAATAATCACGATAAAAATAAGGAAAATACATTAAACAGCAATAAATGTGCAATATTAGATCTAAAAATTTGTTTAGACTTAAATAATCAGGACAAAAATAAGGAAAATACATTAAACGGCAAGAAATATGCAATATTAGAACTAAAAATTTATTTAGACTTAAATAATCACGTCAAAAATAAGGAAAATACATTAAACAGCAAGAAATATGCAATATTAGAACTAAAAATTTATTTAGACTTGTTGAAACTGGGTAAAAATGCAGCAATTCCATCGGTGACTGAAAGGGGAAAAAATAACATAATTCTAGGAGAAAGCGTGGCTCGAAGCGGATCAGGCATGCCAATGTCTGACAGATGAACAAAAGGACAGAAAACAAAAAAGATTACTCACCTCAGAACCAAGAATTACAGCATCTTTGTGCAGGTAAAGAGTGAAGTGACTTGTGAGATTAAAGCTTCCAGTTAACCATTTTCCTGGCGGAATGTAAAGCTGACCTCCTCCATTTTCAGAAAATCCGCTTAAATAATCAATCGCTTTCTGAAAAGCCTTGGTATTGACAGTGTTGCCGTCTCCTACTCCTCCATACTCGGCAATTGTAACACTCTGCGCCCTGCAAGAAGGCGCATCGTAGCTCCATGACCAGCTCTTTCTACGGGACTCCACTTTTACCCCTAAAAAAAGTAAACATCCTAACAAAAGCAGCACTTGAAACCCCTGCAAAACAGAAACAGAACAAAAAGCATGATTTCTATGAATAACCGTGCATTCAGCAGTATTCGACCCTACAACCGGCAAAAGAAAAAATGAAAACAGAGAGAAAACCATTAAAGGCAAAAACACTTGCTTGTGTTCTACTAGACTCCATTGTCTCCACCGAAATGAATTTGTTATCTTTAGCCAGTAATTTATACTTGCTCTGGGGCTGTCATTCCTGTAGATTTATACGGTGTACTCTGCACTCTACGTCTGTCATGGGGCAACTTTTTTGTAATGTTTGTATGATAAGAAATATCGATTCTGTTTTCTTAAATCTCGTGACAAGTCAGAAGCAATGTTTCAAAGTTTCGAGCGATATTTTCCGCCTCGAAAATGTCCGCTAAAATGGAAGGGTCATTGTCATTTTTTGCAAATTTCTAATTTTCAGTTGGAAGTTAGGTAAAGTGAAATCCCTTTTTCTTTGTTGCGGGGGCCAAGACTGTTGAAATTTTGTTACTTTATTCACGTCTCTTTCCTACTGTAATTCTTTTTTGAAAATGTAGTGTTATATTGTAAGTTTTTTAATTAATGAAATTAATTTGATTATAGTTTTGTTTTTTAAGTTTTGGTGGCAACAATTTATTTTGGGGCATTTCTTAATGAAAGGGAAGGCTAAATATTTAAGATACAGCTATTCAATTTTCAATTTTAATAAGTTGTGTTATTTTAAAAAAGAGTATCAATTTTATCTATGTTCTAATAATTGTGTTAATTTTATTAATAAATTTCATATGTATTTATAGCCGTTCATTTTTTAATTTTTTTTCTTTCTAAAATTAGTTTATTTGTGGACTATTGTAGCATTTGTGCACAACTACCTAATCATTTGTTGCTACTACCAAGAAGCCAAAACAATAGCTATAAGCAATTCCTAAGTTGCATTCTAAGACAAAAAAAAAATCATCAAAATTCGATGTATCATTTAAGATTTGTGGATGTGTGCCCAAAGTTAGCTATAATACACTTCCCCTATATTTAATAATAATTGATTTTGTTTTGTTTTGTATTAAACAATGTAATATAAAAAATGATTTAAAATGAGTTATTAGAAATAAAAAACTTTCAATTCATATAGACTTGCTAGCAAATTTAATTTGATTTATGATTGCATTGTGTAATGTAGTCAAATTTTCAAACTAGATCAAATATCATAATTTAGTCTTATTTCAAATTCTAATTTTCTCAACATTGACACATGGTGCTACTTTGAATTTTCTCACTCTTGAGTTGACTTTTCTAGAAATTACAGTCTCGTTGATACTCACCAAAAGTCTCAATTGAACAACTAAAGATTTTTTATATATAGGCATATCCTAGATCATTAAAATAAAACAAACTAGAAGGTTATAAGTATTATTGAACATTATCACTATCAAATATTAACAAGAACTACTCAAAATGACATTTTATTTTTGGCATAGATCTCTTAAATACATATATCAACACCATTCAAGAGTATTGATGTTGAAACCTCTTATATTAAAATTATTTATATAAAAGTATCACATAAATAACTTAAGATTTTTTATATATGGACATCTCCTAGATCATTAAAATAAAATAAAATTTAAAAATATTATTAAGCATTATCATTGTCAAATATTGACAACAATCATTCAAAATGACATTCAACTTTTGATATAAATCTCTTAATTACATATATCTAAACCATTGAAAAATATTAACGTTGAGACTTCTTATATTAAACTTATTTATATTAAAATAACAATTTTAATATCTTTTAATTTAAATTTTAAATAATAATATATTGAATCATAAATATAGTCCATTTTTTGTTTAAATAAAACAAATTATTTGTTTGTATAACCATTTTAATACTTTTTCTTACTATAATGCATGTATATCTATATTAGTAATTTTATGAACTATTTTATTTATTAAAATTAAAAAATAAAGTTATGCTCACAATTTAAATATACTTCAAAAACAAATTTGCATTTGTCCTTTGCTTCTTTTATGATTGATACTTTATACTATTAGTATCTTTGAAGGCAAGAATTCTAATGGATCTATTGGATGCCATTTATTTTTTATTTTTTAATTGTCTAGTCAATCATTATATAAAAGAAAAAATTGAGCAACAATCTTATTATGTATAATTATTTTTTTATTTTAACAATTTTAAAAACGTCATTTAACTATTTTGTTATTAATTCAAGAATAATCTATGAATAAATAAAATTATTGTTTAAATTGTGTTGCACTATCAATGTATTAAATTCTTATGATAAAAATTCAACTATATCAATAATGTAACTCTTATTAAAATATTAATTAGAGGCTAAAATTGAACTCCATTAATGTTTTTTTCAGTGTTTGAATGGACACTATTATAGCTATTATAATAGTCAAAGATACATTGATATGAAAATTAATTATGTGTTCAATAAAAGTCTCTTACATTATTGGTTTTTTAATCATTGATTTTTTTAAAAGACTTACACTAAATATAAGTATGCATTGAATATACTTAGCTATAGGTTTACAATAATTGTTTCACATTTATTGAAAAGTGCAATATTATTATCTAATATCATATTATTAAAAATGGACTAACAAGAATTTAAATCAACTATAATTAATGACTCTCAATTATTACAATGTGGTCGAGTACATTGTTGATCCAAAAATCATACTACTATAACTTTAATTTGGAACAATTAAAGTTCACAATTAGAAATATTCAAACAACTTTATTATCCCTAACAATAACTTAAATTTGGAATGCTACTATAACTTTAATTTGGAACTATTTAATTTCACAAATAGACATATTCTAACACTATGATTTTTAATAGTTTGTTATGTAAAGGGTTAGTGCCCTTGTTCCCTTGTTCTCACTGCTTTATTAATCAAAAACAACTCTATTATCCCTAACAATAACTTTAAATTAGAATGCTACTATAAATTTAATTTGGAATTATTAAAATTCATAATTAAACATATTCTAATAACTCTATTATCCCTAACAATAACTTTAATTTGGAATGCTCCTAAAACTTTAATTTGGAACTTTTAAAGTTCACAATTAGACATAATCTAACAACTCTACTGTCCCTAACAATAACTTTAATTTGGAATGCTAATGCAACTTTAATATGGAAGTACTTAAGTTCACAATTAGACATTTTCTAGCAACTCTATTATCTCACTATCCCTAACAAAAATATTTTATTTTACAATATTTATCTACTAGAGGAAGCGTACCAATAGCCATTATAGCTAACTTCATGCACCCACATATCCTAAACCGTACATCAAATTTTAACAAGTCTTTCATGTTCTTCTCTATATTCAACTTAACTGCTTGTAGTTATTGTTTTGGCTTCTAGGTAGTAACGACACACATTGTGAGATCCGTTATTCATGCAAGGGTCAAAAAATGATCATTTCAAAGTGTCGCTTGATACCTATTTAAAGATGCCCCAAGACACATGCACTACAACCACCTCAAAAAATGGCCAACACTCGTGCAACACACAAAAGTGATAACTCTACTCTTCCCCTAAATACACAAATTAATCAACCACATACTAATATACCTATTATAAAATCAAAGGAGGCACAAAACAGATGTGCACTAAAAATAAAGTGTATTTTTTACATTTGGAAAACAAACCCAAAAATAACCGTTAATATAAAAAGGATCTTGTAGTGGCGGGAAGTAAAGTCCAATAGTTAGACGACAGCGGAAAAAAGCGGACCTGTATTCAAATATTGAGGGAAGATGAATCCCCCAAGGCAGGGTTTTGTTTTGTCTTATTTTAAGTCAAACGAAAACTTATATTCGTTAATTTCAATAAAGTCATCAATCAATATCCGGATAATTCGGTCACGGGATAATAACTTGCGGCTCATTGTCGTATATATTTGCTTTATTTAAGGAATAGAATGGATCCAAACATAGATAAAAATATAGTTGGGAAAGAGAGTTTAACGGATAAATTATAGCTGAATGGAGCAAATATATTTAACATGAAATGTAGTTAAGGATAAATGTTTTATTTTGGGATGATCACAAGTAGCAAACCTAATGTGTTGGGAATTGAGAGGAAAATGCATTTTAATATTTTATTTTGATTGATTAAAATTAGAGAGGCTGTAATCACGGGTCTTTATTATTTTTATTTTTATAGTGAAAAGAGTGATTTTGAAGTATTTGAATTATGATCATTTGTTTTTACGAAAATTCTTGTGAAAAGATGCTACAAATAAAAATAAAAAATAAATAGATTTTATCTTAGCTATTATGTCATTGATAGGATGGGATAAGATTACACCAAGCTTTTTGAGGTTAAATTAACAATTTATTAAATTCATCTAATCATTTATCTATGAAGTAAATTGATTTGTTAATAATTTGGCCCATTAGATATAATTAGAGTCTTTGTCGTAAGATGTAATTATCTTATTTTTTTTTAAATTAAATTCTATTTTAATTTTGGTGTCTTTTTATTTTAATCATTTAGTTTGTTTTTTTAAAATTAAATTCTATTTGTGATGTTTTTTGTTTTTTTTTTTATCATTTAGTCATACTTAATATTTAAAAAAGTTTTTATATTAATCTAAATAGAAGTTTTCCTATAAATATACCTTTAATAGCATTAGAAGATTATTTGTTTCAACAGAAATAGGAGTGTTTGAGGGAGAGTGAAAGGGGAGATTAGATTATCTTTCAGGTAAAAAATAAAATAAAATAAATTATTTTGGTCAATTTAATAAGGTAATTAATTAATATATAATTAATTTTAAAAAATAGAATTAGATGAGTCATAAATGTAAATAAATGTAAAAATTCATTAAGAGTGTAGAAGAGTCAAATGGCTTCGAATATAAATTTGTCACTTTCATAACATTAATTGTCTTGTATTAATGAATGTCTCAAATTTTAAATTACCACAAAAAATGATATAGATCTATTACAACCCCTTGAGTTTGATCTTGATTGCTAATAACTTGATAAATTGTGAGGAATTGATCTAAGTTGTAAAAAATTGATATAACAAAAGTGTGTATGAGGACCTATTCACCTTCAACTTCCACGTGTCTAAATCTATCAAGGTGGTGTTTAGAAACATTGTCAAGGAGCTTTCTAACTTGAAAGGTGAAGAATTCCTCCTCAATCAAGCCTTTTGAAGAACAAAATTAATGATGATGAGAAATATTGAAGGCATAATTTGTAAGCACATAAATGGCCAATATGATTATGTAGATTTGATTCCTTTATTGACCCTTAGACTTGAAGTGCACTCTAACAATCTTGACTTGTGCTTAGCATGTACTTTAGTGCACAGTAAACATCTTTAAATATGGTGGCATAGCAACATGTTGCATGAAACATATGTTAGGTTGGCTAGTAATAACTAGTGAAATGAGGTAGAAAGTTTAAAATTATAGTTTTAGGGATCACTTTATGCACCTCAAGATTGACCTGGATCAACCCTAAGTCACTCCTAAATGATTTGCAAGGATGAGGTAGTGATCTTGAGGTAGGTAGTGAGTGTGCAGAAATTAATGCTTGTTGAGGTGAAATAGTGATGAATAGGTAGTAAATGTATGGGGATCAATGTAAATGAGGCTTCATTGAAGATAAATAAGGATCCAATCACAAACCAAACCTAGCACAAGAGTATGTAACTTGTAGATATGTTATTACGTTAATACAATCATATCAAGATGGACATAAAACTAAATGAAAAATGTCATTAGTATACTAATTTAACAATTACAAGGTATATTTAATATTAACAATGTGAAAACTATTACATTCCTTTATTTTATTGGTGTTTTGATTTTCTTAAATGTCTTTTTATGCTTTATTCCTGTATGGTTAATTTTTCAATAGTGATACTTATAGTGGTGTTTTTGCATCCTAAAAAGACTCTACCATATCCTCCTACACTTGTTGTGGCTTTCTTATTTAAGCACATTTTGTACATTATGGATGGCACCAACCTTGATAACTATATTTTATGTATTAATTGAACATGTTATGATTATTTGTAGATAAGTTGAGGATGCACCCAAATCAATTATATATGGAGTGAGACTACATTAATTAAAAAATGTAATATATATTATTATTTTTAAGAATGGAGATTGAATATCACTTCATACTAAATCAAGCTTATTTATTACAAGATATGTCTAGGGTATTATTGTTTATTTAGAAATATAAGGAATTTTTGACTAACATTCTTTCAATATCCTAACAAGAGGTTCTTGGGTTTTTTTACCATAAGTTTATATTTACATGCAATCCATTACAAACATGTGACTACCATAAAATGGTGATTACCTACTTCTTGCATTTTATTTTAGATTGTAGCGAGCTAAATGGATGGATTTTTGGTGAAGATAGTTATGTGGGATAGTGTTTTCCTTTGAATATACTAGAAGCCTTCCCCAATCCACATTCACATATTAGGTATCATACTTACATATTTTCAACATCTCACTCACCTCTTGCCACCATCAAGGATATTCTAGTTTTCAAGATTATGAGGGTTGGAGATAATGTTTATATCGCTTATTTTATTTCCACTTCAAGTGCTATGTTAATCTTGGACATTATAAAAGGCTAAATAGGAGGCACCTTACTTCCTCATAGGATTTTCCTATCTACTTCATAGCCCTTAATGTACTCCCTTGTGAAAATTATTATATTTATATTGCCTCTTTGAGGTGATTAATGATTGCAACTTTTTTAACATCAAATATGCATACATGTGTGTCGCTGTAGTGCTCTCCAAATTGTACCAATTTTAAATTCTTAGTTTTTCATATGACCATTATTTCTTTCAAATGACTCAGTCACATCCACACACCTATTTTGTTTGTAGGTTCGTGAGCATCTATGTTTATGTATCATCCACCATAGGTTACTCATGTTAGTTGTCATATTATAATGATATCTATTTAAAATATATTGAGAGATATTAGTCTTAAGGTGCCTATTATGAATTCATGATTTATTTTAGATAGATGCCTCAAGATTGATATTCTTGATGTCTTTTACATAGATGTATTTTTAAGATAAATTTTGCTAGTTTATTAGGTTTATTAGATTTGATGTATAAATGGTTGTCAAATTTATGTTAAGAGATTTATGTTAGCCACTCACTCCATTACAATTCCTTTGTTAGCATTCCAGTTATGCCACTCATCATAGTCAAGGAGTAGATTATTTATATCCCTAACACCCTTTTCTAAGTCACTTTTGTGAACTAAAAGAGAAAAGATCAAGAAAGAGTTTTTTGAGTTGGCCATATTGAGCAAGTCACAAGGAGAAAATTCAAAATAAATCTTCTCCCTGGGAAGTGTTAAAAGATAATAATTTATTTATGTATTTATCTTCATAAGTTATTCTAGTGTTATATTCCTTCAATCATCACATTGCACATTACACATGTATATGAGTGAAATTTTAAGTTATTAACATCTATTTAAGTGGCTTATTGTGTTCATTTACAATTCAATGAAAAATGTGAATAAGACTTTCATTTGATGCTCAATCTTTGGGACAATGTATCCCAAGGCAAGGTATGTTAGGTTCCTACACATATACATATTGTTATATAAATGAGCTACTTTGTTGTAAATTTAAAGTTTATCACAAGATGTTTTTGATTAATAAAGTAGTGAAAACAAGGGCACTGACCCTTTACATAGCAGAACTATTCATGAGACCACAATGCAAAAACAACACTATAACAACATTAACAACAACTAACAACAAAAAGAGACCAAATCTTAGAAATAAAAAACAATAGCAGAAAACACAGAAATAAACTATAGGGGAGCCTTTCGCACCCCAGTGGCATCAATGGCATTGTTCCATTCATTGGACAGGAACTTGTACAGGTCCCTAGCCTCCTGCTTATCCTCCTCCGTGTCCATAGTACGTTCCCTCAGTAGAGAGAGGGTGAGTGCCGAGCTATGTAAAACCTGCAACTGAAAATTGTTAAGGCCTGCAATTTGGGCATCCCAGGCCTCCATCTTGCTCTTGAGCCGATTGACATCATCCATGATAGCCTGAAATTCAAGCACAAGGCCCAAGTTCATCCTCTATGTGATGTCCAACATGTTCGTGCACAAATTTTCCATTTGCTCCAGAGTAGGGACACCCTGGGGGTTCACAGCAGCCATGTCATACATAGTCTTATCCATCTCCTTGGCCACATCTTTAGCAGGGGGACAGTCAATATCATTACCTAGGCCCATCAAGGGGAGAGAGTTCATCACTTGTTCCACCATCTTTAAATCCGGGTCCAAGTTACCAGAGTCTTGGGCTTTGTTATCAAAATTTTCCTCACCCATGACACCCTCAGTGCCCATGTTCATAGGAGTCGTATCCTTAACATCAACAGAGTTCTGGGTTTACATCTCAGAATTGCCCATGTCAGCGGCACCAATAGTGGTCGGAACCATGGGGTCCCTAGTCATATCCACATCCACAACATCCCCATTAGTGATGATAATTAGTTATGTTTCATAAATAATTGATAATAATAGGCGGCCTATGTGAGAAGCAATAGAAGGTTCATTTAATCTTTGCATTATGTGTGTGAAGCAACCATTTTACCACAAATATGTGTTTAACCATTTTTATTCAACCAACCTATTAATCATAGTTTCACATTAATATAATTCTTTATTCTATTGCATATCTTAGAGATATGTTTTTGATTAAGGAAAAAGCAGGTTTTGAAGGGGCCCCGAAACCCTTTACAAGCAGAACTTAAACAGCAAAAGCAAAGAGAAACAAAAAAGAACAGACCATCGATAAGCCAGCAAAAAACTAGAAAAAGCCCCATAAAGCCAGCAAGCCAGCCAGACTCCAAGAGAGAAACTAGTTGATTTTTTCCAGGGCATTCGCCAGGGTGTTGCTAATTTCATGCAACTCTTTGATGTTATCCCTGAGATTGGGGAGATCCTTTGCAGAAGCAGCCACAACTTTCTTGACACTAGCCCTAGTCCTCTTTGTAGCACCACCAATCGGAGTAGCTTCACTACTACCAGTCTGGATAGTCTCTTCATCCAAGTCAAGTTCCACTACTAGTTTAGGAGAGCTAGTATGATCAAAGACATTAGCAATATCCTCCAAGTTTTTAGTGACAGCTGATAGGATACTCAGGATAACGCCCATCAATTTTTTCATCACTTCTCTCCCTTCTTCGAGCGATTTAACCTTATCCTCCATATTCTGCTTCCATTTTATCCGATCTTTGTTGTCATCCTCCCTCTTGTCATCCGTGTTTTTCCCCTTTTTTCCAGGTTCTTCAGGAGCTCATTGGTCCATCTGTCATAATCCATTCTCGCCTCAGTGAGTTTCTTGAGGTTATCCAAGAGTAACCCTTTATCCGCACTTTCCTTATCCTCACAAACCCTGTCCTTAGTCAGGTCCTTCTCAGAATATTTGTTCATTTCATTCTCGGAATTCACATCAGTTTCCTCATTATCCTTGAAATCCACATCCTCCATAGGATGGTTGTTGTCCTTACCAGGGCAATCACTGAGGATAGGGCTTTCATTATCGAGCTCATTATCACCACTTTCTTCCTCATTACCTAGCTCCTCATCGTTCCAGCTGTCTTCACCATTGGAGTCATTTGTCTCCATTTCGCTGCATTCCTTATTAATTTCCTCTGTTTCCATCCCAGGGGCACTTTTTCTCTTTTTTTTGCTAGAGGACACCTTCTCCTTGCTGGAGTCTCCTCCCTTCATCTTTCTCTTACCCGGAGAGGCAGATATCCTCTTGTTTTCCAGTAGGGTGAGGGTTTTACAATACTCATAGATGAGAAACAAAAGCCCACAGTGGAGAATCGAGCTAGAAGGATTTTTACTGTGTTTATTGAGGGACCTGGAAAGGGACCTAAAAAGGTAGTAGGGTAGAGATACCTTTTTTTCATGTCTGAAATGGTTTAAGAGAATGAAGTGGTAGGTGTGGGCCCTGGAGAATCGGCCCTCAACCGTGATGTATTCCATAATTGCATTCAGAACCCAGCCTCATAGTTTCTTGATATTAGCAGCTTCGTAGTAGCCCCCAGTGCTTTGCTGATTCTAACCCTCTCTTTCTCTTTCTGCGGGAACAGATTGACCGTATTGTTGGAGACTTTAAGGTCTCGAAAGAAATTAAGCCCAGTGTCGGGCATACCAGTCATTGTAGCTATGAGCCCAGCGTCCAGCTTGAACTTAACTCCATAGATTTTAAAGGAGCCATTAGACCAATTTTTGAAAATCTTGGAAATGGCGAGGTTTACCCTACCTTTATCATAGTCCACGAGCTTCTCCATGAAGCTTGTGAGAGAACCCTTTTCCAGTTTCGCCCACACTTTTGGCATCGCTTTCCAAGTCGACGTATTGTCTGGTTGCTCCCTCCTTAGGTCGCCTCCCATCTTCGGATTCAGACTATCTGCTCTATTTCTCTGCAAACTAAGCCCTTCTTTCTTGAAGTTGCTCAAGATTTTGAACCGGGAAACCCACAAAGCATGCGGCAAATTATTAAAGATTGTTGGGGATCTGCCGCTTTGCCAAGTAATGATGACCTTTCCATCAAGGCATAAATTATTCATATTCCCTATCATGATCATATTGTCCTTCTCTCCCCATATGACAGTCCTTTCTAAGGAGCTCTTTAATCTTTAAATTGAGATCTTCCCCGTGCCAAATCAATTGGGAGTCAGAATAAGCTCCTATATTCGCTAGACAGTCCGCCACACTATTTTTCTATCTAATGGCATGTTGAATAATAATTTCTTTAAAACTTGCAATGATCTCCCTAGCTTTCATGATAATATTTTCAATTGACCAAGATGGCTCCGACTCCCCCTTCAAACGCTTAATAATATTAAGTGAATCTCCCTCGAGCCATAATTTATCATAATTAAGACTTTTGGCTATAATTAAGGTGTTCAGGATAGCTGAGGCTTCGGAAAAATGACTAGTTTGATTCCCCAAAGGACCAGCCACTGCCTTTAAACAACTTCCAGCAAAATTCCTTGCAATGCCCCCGTATTCGGCTTTACCCAGATTCCCCTTTGAGGCCCCATCAAAGTTAGCCTTAATCCACCCCTGAGGAGGAAAACACCAAACGAGACCTTCTCTTCCTTTCTCCTTGCTAGTAGTAGTAGTGGAGAGGTTCCACCTATATTTGAAGTCATCTTTAGTAGCTAGTCCATAATCAGTGCCATAGAGGCATTCAAATATATTCCTATAAATTTTATCTGCCACCGCTTCAGGAATAGCCCTTTTATCCCTAAAAATCCTATTGTTATGCTCTTTCCAGATATTCCAGATAATAATCAGCAGAGTAAGTCTCCAAGTCTCCACAATTTTAGGATTAGAATTAGGGTAGTGCCATTACTGCCAGGAATCTCCTAGGGAGTTCAGGAAAACCCAACTCAGGTTCCACCTGCTTAAGATGATTTTCCAGATATCCTGACTAAAAGTGCACTGATTGAGAATATGGCAAGCTGTCTTTTCTTCCCTGCAACAAAGAGAACACCTATTAGGAAAAACAAAACCTCTCTTTTGAAGGTTGTCCAGAGTTAAAACCTTATTTTGGATGAAAATCCAAAAGAAGATATTAACCTTAGGAACTAACTTCTTGTTCCAAACTTTAGCCTAGATAGGAATTTCTTCCACAGAATCATTATGAATAGCCATAGCTGAGGAAACAGAATATTTCCCATCTGGGGTTTCCCTCCATATCAATCTATCATCTTTGTTGTCTATAGGGATTTTAGCAGAAAGAGCAATCTAAAGGAACTTGAGCCCTGGACACTGCTAACTAAAATCAATCCAGTTCCCATTTCTCCAGTAATCTCTTACCAACTCACCAAACCTACTTTTGAACCAGTCTTTCCAATCTTTAAGGGTTGGAACTTCCTCCAGGGGTTTGTCCAAAATCCATCTATCTTCCCAAAATCTTATTCTCCTCCCATCCCCAAGGTTCCAAGTTCGACCAGCAGCAGCCTAGGTTTTAGCAGATTGAACAACATTCCATATAGCCGAACCTTCAACAATGAAAGAATTATCAAGGAATTCTTCCTCAGAAGGTTTCATATAGAGATATTTTTTTTCTAGATTGAGTTCCATTCTCTTTCCTCTCCTTTCAATCTCCATATTTGTTTGGCTAATAAAGCTTTATTCATAGTACCGATATTCCTTAAGCCCAACCCACCAGAGGCCTTAGGGGAACAAATTTTATTCCAGGCAATAAGGGGAATTCTATTTTTGACTTCCACTCCCGACCAAAGAAACTTTTTTTTTATTCTTTCAATGGCTTCCACAAAATTTGTGGGGATTTTGAACAAGCTGAGAGCATAAACAGGAAGATCTTGGAGAGTGGCTTTAAGCAGAGTAATTTTGCCCACTTGACTAAGGACAACCCCTTTCCAACCAGCAAGTTTCGAGTTAAGTCTATCTATCAGCTTATTCTAGAAGGAATCCTCGGGCTTGAGACACAGAGGAAGCCCCAGATAAGTAGAGGGAAGCTCAAAAATTGTGCAGCCAATAATTCTTCCAATCCTTAGTTGCCTTTGGATCGGGGTATTGATGAAGAACGAAGAACTTTTATCCCAGTTGATTTTTTGACTTGAGGCAGATTCATAAGTATTTAGGATACTCTTCATATTTTTAGCTTCCAAGATGGTAGCTTCCCCCATGGTAATAGAATCACCAACAAATTGTTCATGAGAACAAACAACATTGGAAGAAGAAGGTTTCAGACCCCTAAGATTGCCATCTTCCACATTTTTAAGAATAAATCTACCCAGGCATTCTGCTAGAATAGTAAACAGGATAAGGGATATGGGGTCTCCCTGTCTAAGACCTCTAGAGCTTTTGAAGAAATTGGACGAGGAACCATTGACTATAACAGCAGATGAGGAAGTTTCCATAAGTTGAGAACAGAGCTGAATAACTTTGCCACCAAAACCAAACGCTTTCATAATCCTAAGGAGAAACTGCCAGTTCACTCTATCAAAAGCTTTAGCCATGTCTAACATCAGGAAGAAGCCCTGGTTATTCGCCACTTTCAAGGAGTGGATATTTTCATGAATGGATATAATGGAATCCATAATCTGTCTACCTGGGACAAAGCCATTCTGTTGGACAGAGATGATTCTTGGAAGAATATCCAACAACCTGGAAGTCAGAACCTTGGATAAAATCTTGTACACAGAGTTACACAGGCTAATGGGTCTAAACTTGTTGAGAGAATCAGCACCAGGGATCTTCGAGATAAGGACAATGAAGGTGGCATTCAACTCCTTAAGGAGCCTTCTAGAGCCAAAGAATTCTTTAACACCATTGCAGATGTCAGCCTCCACGATGTGCCAACAATTTTGGAAGAAAAACATTGGAAAACCGTCCGGTCCAGGGGATTTATCACCTTGAAAAGAGAACACTGCATTTTTTATTTCCTGATTAGAGGGAATACGGGATAAAAGGTTGTTATCAACTTCAGTCAAGGTAGAAGGAATAACTTGTAATAGGGTGTTTTGATTGCTGATATCTATGTTATCCACTTCTCCCAGCAGGGTGCTAAAATGCTCAAGAGCTTCCTTCCTAATATCATTATCCTCTGTTAGGATGCCTTTATTGCAGGATAATCTGGATATTCTATTAGTCAGCCTATGCTTGAGAGCAGCTAAGTGAAAAAACCGGGTATTTTTACCACCTTCCTTCAAGAACAAGACTCTGGATCTTTGTCTCTAGAACATCTCTTCATTGGAGATAATGGTGTGGTATTTAGACAAAAGAACATTTTCAGCCATCCTAAGATCTTCAAACAACGCAGCCTCTTGGATTCTATCTTGAACATCCTTTATTTCAGTTTTGACTTGAATTTTTCTCTTGAATGTATCCTCAAAAATCTCTTTGTTCCAGATTTTAATTTTGGCCTTTAGGATATTGAGCTTTTTGGTTATTCTAAAAAGAGCCTTACCCTCCACTTCGAAATTCCACCATTCAGCAATACGAGCTTCCAAAGAAGGATGGGAAAGCCACGCTTTTTCAAATCTGAAAGGGAAGTTTCTCTTGGCTGAAAAAGAGTTGGCAGTAAAGGAGATGGGGTAATGGTCTGACCCAATTTTGATAACAGAAGCAAGGGAACAGCTAAACTTGGTCAACCAATCAGGAGAAATTAAAGTTCTATCTAACTTTACTTGAATCAGGTTAGCTCCAGTTCTTCTATTGGTCCAGGTGTAATTAATGCCCTAGAGATCCACGTCAATGAGAGCCTGATCATTTATGAAATCCATAAGGTCTTGTTTCCCATCAAGTTGTAAAGGGAGACCTCCCATTTTCTCTTCCTCTTTGAGCGTAGTATTGAAATCTCCCATAATAATCCAGCTTTGGTAAGCAAACTTGAGTCTGTCGTCTGCAAGGCTTCTCCAATATTTAACTCTCTCGGTTTTGGTGTTAAGCACATAGACATTAGATAACACCCAGACAAAGTTGTCCTTAATATGCTCAAGCAGAACTGAGTTCCTATTAAAAGCAGAGATGATTTCCCTACCTTTTATGGTTTTTTGGTTCCAAAAAATCGCAGTTCCTCCAGAAGCTGCCTCCGAGTTAGATCCTATGACACCATTTTCCTTGAAAATTCTAATCTTTTCAACTTTTTCCTTAGACATCTTGGTTTCCTTAACGAGGAGCACATCCGATTTATGATCTCTAATGATGTTTCGTAACACATCCTTCTTATGAGGGGCGTTCAACCCTCTGATATTCCAAGATACTATCTTCATACTTTAACCGAGGATAGGGCTGACTCAATGGAACATTGTGTTCCATCAACATGGTTCTTCCAGCTTTCTTGTTCCCTTTGATGTTTTAGGGATGGCTTTCCCTTCTTTTTGTTCTGACTTCCACATCTGCCTTTTTCTTATTCCTGCTTCTAGTTGAGATCCCTCCATTGAGTTCCTCCTTGTTCATTTTTCCTTCTCTCGAACCAAGAATCCGGAGATTCCCTTCTAGAATATCCATTACCACACTTTGAGAAGGGGTTTTACAAAGATGAGGCTTTGGGCTTCCATTGGTTAAAAGCAATAAGGGCTCGATGTCAGAAGGGTCTTGAGCTTCATTAAAGTTTTCCTCGACCAATTTTGAGAATGAAGAGACTGGAACAGATTCTTCCTTCTCCTGACTGATAGATCCAACCTCCTGGTCCTCTGGGTTATTTTTATTATTCGGCTCGGTTCCTTGCTCTACTTCTATAGAATTCTCTGGTTGGTTATTAGAGAAGACACAATCTTGTTTTTCATTATTGCTATTCCCAGCCTTCATAACTTCATTAACTAATTTCGTAACATCCTTATTTTGGTCACACTCGACTGATGGGTCTCCTTTTTTATCAATCGTTTGCCAAATCTTTTTGTTCTTAATATTGCTATTAGTCTTGCTTTCCTTTCTCTTCTTGAGCGGACATGATTTTGCCCAATGCCCTGATTTTTTGCAATGGAAATAGGCAAACGAAAGTGATTCATATTCAATAGCTTGGGACCATTTTCCAAGTTTAGATATGATTTCTATGGATTGAGGCATATCCGTCATTTGATTAACATTTATACAGATGCGAGCAAAGACTAACCTTGATTTAGCCGCCATCATCGGATCAATCGTCAAAAGTTCTCCAAAGGATTTCGCAATACCCTTGAATACTTCCTCATTCCAGTATTCCGGTGGGAGACCCGGGAGGCGTGTCCAAACTGGCGCAGAAACGAAGAAGGACTCGTCAAGGGCGAGGTTCGGGGCCCATTTCTGAAGAGCCAAGGATGACTTGCCAAGCATCCATGGGCCTTCACAGAGAGCCTTATTCATGTCTTCTTCAGAGTTAAAAGAGAAGGAAAAAAACCCCCTAGGCAGCGCTGCCACATCCACTTGACCTTTAACAAGCCATTTTCTCCTTATGAAATTCCTCACATCATCGATGTTAGGCCTAAAGCCAGAAAATCATCCCACTAATGTCATGGATAAACCTGCTACAGTCATATCTACCACTTTATCTGGAACAGAGATAGCAACCAGTCCAGAAACTGGATCTGAGATATTTGTAACTTCCGGGAGCCTAGATTTAGCCAGTGGTTTCACTCCAAAGAGTGAAGACCATTTTTTACCTTTACTTCTATCGTGTGGGTCCCCAAATTTTGAATCTTTATCCTCCCCCGGTTTGACTGTTTCCTTGTCCTCTTCTGACCCTTGAGATGCATCTCCTCCTACCTGTTTGCTAGTTCCGATCCCAAAGAAACTGCCTTTCCCAGGAAATCCGCCTTCCCTAGGAATTCCGCCATTCCCCAATTTGAAATTTGGGATTCCCGCTCCTTTTCGCTTCGCCATTTGCCCCGTCTCCATTGTTGTTGAAGAAAAAACACTTTTAGAGATATGTTTTCATTGTCATTTTATACTTTTAGGTTTAGTCCACAAGTTTGAGTGTGCAAAATGTTTTTATATTTTGTAAGATTGTAACTCTTTAATATTTTTAAGTACATTATATTTAATGTAAGTGAAAATGAATAATGAAGTTAACATTAATTAATTTTTAGTTTAAATAAGTGATATTATTCTTATAATCCTTACACAATCATATCTTAAAGTAATTATTTAAATAATATTAAGAATTTTAGATTTATATATTGAAATAATATGTGTGTTCAAATTATCTTGTTATATATAACGAACTCAACAAACATATGCCAAAGATTTGACTTAATAACTACAAGATAGTGCTTTCCTCTCACTCATTGCCTCAAAGAAATGTATTGCTAAAGTGCTAGTTTATAATATTCAAATTATATCTATGTTAAGATAAGCTTATACTAATTAAAGTTAAAAAATACATTTAAATATAGTTGAAAGGAAATAAAATAATTTCTTTAAATTATTGTTTCTATCTATTATTGACTTATATAAATACATTAATTAGTTATGGAGCCAAATTTTGAAATGGTTTATTCATCAACTACTAGACTTTATGGTGGTCTCCCATAATCTTTTTTTAAGATAAGTGGTTAGCTTCTATTCCTTAGATGCACTCATTAAAAATAAATAAAAATAAAAAATGAAGTTATGAACCATCAAGCTCCATATGGTTATGTCTACTTCGCTTTCTTTGCCTTAAGATAAAGAAAAAAACAATCTAAGCCACATTGAGTAGAAAACCTTTTAGGATATAGTTTAGGTAATATCTTTCCAGCGCTTGCACAAGATATATAGGCATTCTCTTAGGCCTTGTAGAAGAATTGGAAATAGTGTGTTAATATTTATTTTTGTAATTACACTAGAAAAAAGGGATAGGGTTTTGGGAAAAGGGATAGGGTGGTCTTTGCCTAAACTTCCCATGGTACAAATTTTGAATAGCATGTGAGTTTTGTAGTCATCCTAGTTTATCTATACTAAGCATTTTCAAATGGTTTGGAAAGTCATTATGGAGCCCAATTTTGTCCATTTTTCCTCATGTTTGTTATACCAAGGTCTTCTTATTGACACCTATTTGAAACATCTTAGCCTTTATAATATAAGATGTTTGTTTTGTTGGCTCATGTACAAGATTTTGGTTATGGATTCATGATTTCTTCTAGCATATAAGGCCTAAATTTTTTACTTGTTAGAATATCCTTGGTGATGGGACCAAGTTTTCTATAGAATTTTTCTATCTATGACATAATTTTAGATCGAAAATTCTTTCTTGTATCTGGAAAGAGAGATTTTATTATTTTTCTCATTTTACTAATGTATACTAATGTTTATATTCACTTTAAATTACTAATGATCTCTAATGTGCTTGTGTAGATTCAAATTCAAGCTAACAAGGTTGCACTAAAACTCTAGCATCTCCAAACCTTCATGATCATTAGGAATGTCCCTTATACTACGATTAGAATCTCATCTCATGTTAGTTCCCCTCATCGAGACCAATAATGTAGCCACTTTGAATCTTCTCAGCACTACCCATGCAACCACTACAAAACCACCACTCATCCACCACCACTATCAACCAAACAACACTCTAGATAGACACCACCACCACCTTTGCCTTATAACCATCATTGTGGGTGATCTTCACCTTTGTATCACTCTTCCATGTCCTCTTTGTGATATGTTTATCTTGCTCCTAGCTCTTTCGATCTAACTTTGGGGCATGATCTCATGTTGCTCATATATTTTAAGGATTTCGTTGCATGATTTTACTTGGTTTAAATATTAGTCTCTTCATTAAAAAATGCATCAATTTCTCATAATTAATAGTGAATAGAATGTGTTGATTCCCATACATGATATGAAAAAGTCAATTAACAAAGAAAAATAATAAGAATGTGTGTATCAATTTTATTATGTTTTGATCAATTGAGTGTGATATAATTTGGTTGTCTATTAGATCTAAGCTTGGGAAGATATGCATGGACAAATGATCAGTCCTTTCATTTTGAATTTCTAAATGAAATCATGTCGATGATCCGAACTTGTTATCCCATGATCCTATCATTTTCACAATTGAGTCTAAATTGCCTAAACCTGTGAATTTGAATTTGTCTATTTGAATATCTAGGTGATGAAATGTAGTGTTGAAGAACACATTTAGAAGCTTGTTGTGTGAGGGTTGAAATGTTAGGCTTCCTTACACCTTATAACTCAAGCTCCTATTGAAACTATTGTTCACAAGCTCACCATCACAACCAATGTAAGTATCTAGAATGATTGATACGATATATCTTCTTCGATGTATATGCACACCTAGAATGTAAAATACTTTAATTCTTTTATCTTTTTTATTAGATAATAAACAATCAATTCATTATGTTAACAAACTCAGATTTCGAGACATATCTTTAAATACAACTATCTAAACCATAATTCATATTAGTTTTATATACCCTTATACCAAAACTAAATGCTAAATTAACCCAATTTAAAAAAGTAACTTCAAAGCAAGAACTTTTTGGCTCTCCAATAGCTAGTAAACAAGTATTTGGGGAACTTAACTCTTAGGAGGGTCTTTCATCCCTGACAATAATGTCTTCCACTACCTTAGTGCCCATTAATGTCAAAAGCAATGGGACTAGATAAATGCAACTACATTCAGTGTGCCCCATTACAGGTTGGGAAGGTGATGGCCACTCCATACATACTGTATAATAAGGATATACCTTGTTTTTATACTTTATAATAAGGATATACCTTGTTTTTATACTCTATAATAATAGATATACCTTGTTTTTACACTTTATAATAATGCAAGCATGCAAGCATAGATTTGTGTCTTGTGAGTGAAGCATTATAAATTGCACGTGAAGGGATTTCCCCCATCACAAGAAGATTGTGTATGATGAATGAGGGAATGTATGAGAAAGGGAGGGGCCCTTAAGTCACGAGGCAAAAGGGTTATGTGTGAAGCCTAAGTATGTTGGGTGCACGGAAGTGATCCCGTGAACTCACGAAAGCCGCCGCCTTTACACATACGTTTGTCGTTCCCATGCAACGCTTTCTTTCATTTGCATGGGATTGCATGCATGGGTTACGTTGCTGTCACAACAAGTGCTACATTTGACAGATTAGCTTTCATGGGTAAATTTTTCATATCAATTTCAATATGGATTAGAGTGTTTTTGTTTTATTTTTGGTATATTTGTTGACATGTGATTCATCTTACATTTTATCATGTCTTATTTTTTATAGATATCCATTGTTAGATCATGAATGTGATTTTATTTTCCGGACAAGATTGCAGTCTAATCTTTCAAATTTCAAATTGTTTGTATTCTAAAGTTAACAATCTTGAATATGATTGGTAGTTACAAATGTGCGTACTAAAAGATTTGAATTATGTGACTTAGTGTTTAAACTAATTACCTTAAGTCATTCTAGATTGATTGAAAATGAAAGCAATTTCAACGCAATATATTTGCATATGTATTGCTAATGCTTTGCTAGTCAAACACATTGACACATCTTCCTACATCAACGTCCAACACCATTGTTATAGTTTAATGTATACACATAAAATTGGCTATGAGCAATTAAATAAATATTTAATATTTATATAATAATTATTCTTCTATTAAATAGTTAATTTGAAAAAAATAATTTATGTAATTCATTCTTCTATTAATTAATTAAAACATTTTATAAAAATTAATTCATTTAGTCTTTCTTCTAATCAATTAATTATCCAATATTTAATTATTCTTCTATCTACTATCATATAGTCTTCTTAATTAAATAATTTCTTAAATGATTTAAATCTCCCCTCATCTCCACATCACTTCTTCTTTGCCAACTCATTCCATCACGTGACTAAAGATATTAATATATCATTATCTTCAACATTCATTTCATTCTCCAAATAATATGTATGTACACACATTCCTCAACCTCCCTATATTCTCTTCAACCTTCCTACATCTTTGGAGGAAGTTGAGTCCACTTGTCCTCTTATCCCTAAATCTTCTCCAACTATCCTATATTCTCTCAGTCTTCATCCCCAGTCAAGGTGAGATGAATGACACTTGCCTTCTCTTTCCACCTTTTCCTCCATCATGTAGGAGTAGGAGGAACATTCTTCACCTTTCTCTCTCACATCCCAACCTCTTGCTCATAGCCATCCAAATTGCAAGATTTGATCATGGTTGTTGATCTCTGCCACCTAAGCTTATGCACTAAAAAATCTATAAATAGAGGTCTCCTAAGCCATTTTTTTCTAATAGTCTAATAGTCTAATTAGCTAATCTTACAATCATTCTAGGAGTCTTTATCTTGCATCCTTGAGTTTGAGTTTGAAGCCAATAACATTTTTAGAGTTTTGAGTATAAATCATTTTCATAGCATGTTAGCTTAATATCATTTGCATATCATAGTATCAGTTAACTATCAGTCCATTCTTCATGTACCATCTTGGACGCTACTAGTACTTGTCTGAGAGAAAAATCATTTGCAACCAAGAACAATGGAGTTAGGACACAATGAGGTGTAAATCATGGAAGGTATAATCGTGTTTATTTTGTTTATTTCATGTTACTTCATTGGTTGAAGCTAGGTTTCTTGTAGCTTTCAATTATATTTTATGATGAACTAATAAGTTTCAGGATACTTCTTTGGAGTGCAACTTTAGCCTCAACATTTTTGGTGCCCACCCTGGGGCTCAGGCCTCGCACAAACTTCTAATATTCTGTCTTTTCTTTCTAAATTCATGTTTAACGCATTTGTAACATGTTTGCACGCCTGTGTAAAACAGGACAATGCTTTTGTGCAATAGGTTAGCACTTATGTGCAGTAGGTTATCGCTTTTGTGGAGTAGGTTAACACATTTAGCAATTAGGTTAGCACTTTGGTTGAAAGAATCATGCATTTACTTCTCAGAGCAACGCTTCCATGCAGTAGGTTCACGCATTTGTCATTTAGGTTAGCGCTTTTGAGTTCTAGTACAGTGCATTCACTAGATTAGCGCTTCTATTCCATTCCAAGGCAAAAATTTGAATTTTCATGATATGCTAATAAACTTTTTTCCAAGTCCGAATGTCCAAGAACTGATAATTTAAAAACTATTGACATATGTGTGTGCAGAGTTATTTTGAAGCAAATTTCACGCATTTACACATCTAGTTAATTAGAATGTTATTTTGTAGAATAACATATCATATCTTTCTCATCTATTCTAACTAGGAGGATAATCAACAACATACAACTTGCATTTGAGTGTCTTCTTTAAAGTACTTGCACATAGATTTTAGAAGGCTTAAAATAAACCTTTGTCTTTTGTGCCTGTGGAAGTAGTAGGCGAGTATACTCTCATCCTCATGCGGTGATCAGAAAACCACACCTACTTCCTTTATGTGTAACCTTTAGAGGGCATGTCTTCCCAAACGCCTTGAAGGGGCTAGTGAGAAGAGAACGACCCAAGTGAGTAAGGCTAAAACCAAGTTCTAACTCACTATAATCAAATCACCTTTTGAGATGAAAATCTCGAGGGATATGGAGCATATTTGAGTTATCTCATATCAAGCACTTTGTAGGGCCTCGAGGTCTCAATCACACTTGCGTGACTACATATTGTTTGGTACTTTGTTGGGCTATAGGCCTCAATCGCACTTGCACGACTTCAAAGGGTATCTTAGAACATAAGCCTTTACTGAAAAACCATTTGTATTAGCTGCCAAAATCCTTTTAATTGTTGGCCCTGGAGGTCGAACCTCTGAAGCAGCTCACACACATATGATTCTTAGTAGAGATATGAAATTTGCCATGAAGATTGTGTTGGCAATATGGAGGAATTGATTATGTGTTGCATTGATGTTTTGTCATTGATGTCAACACTAGTCGTTATGGTTGGTCATCGGCATACAAGTTTAGGTTACCGATAGAAGATCTTGTGTTATTTAGAAAGGTTTAAGGTTTTATCGGCAAAGCTTTTACTGAGAATCTTTTACATAATGCATAAGTGGTGTTGGTGCGGCTTCTAGATGGAATTCAAGATGCAGAAGGTGATCCTTGATCGTGCCTCGACTGATTGGAGACATTGCTTTGGCGTGGTGGACCTAGATTAGGTCTGGTACCTATCTAGGTTATGGACCGATATCATGTTAACATGTTCTCTATACGTTACCGGGATGATTTATGGATTGGTTAATGTTGTTTTGGTCTAAAGACGACATGGCATATCATTGTAATATGGATATATGTAATGATCTTATTATAATATCTTGTAGGTGGATGACCTAATTGGTTTAGGCCTTAGGGTTTGTATAAATTGATGTAAGATCTCATTATAGATCATGGTATGAGAATGAAATATATGTTCGTGGTCGTGGAATAAAATATCATATGCAAAGAAGATCTGGTCGATCATAGGTGATCGAATTGGGTTTAAGTAAGAGGTCAAAGGCCTCTGGTATTGAGCTTAACCAAGACTATAATCAGGCATGGTAGATGCTATCTCTGGTAGTTCATTTTTCTGGATTGTTTTCCAATTATCTTGAGGTGGTTATAAATTCTCTGTAGTTAGTGAGACTCATTTGTAATGAGCAGTACACTCTAGGCAGTGTGCCTTCCTACATGTGCAGGCCCCTTATTGTATCACATACTTTCTGCAGAAGTATAATCTGACTGTGGGTAGGCTTCCCACCGTGGTTTTTCCCTTTATTGGGTTTTCCATGTACAAATCATGGTGTTATGTGGTATGGTTGAATTGTGTTAATTCTCTGTTTCATTCTTAAGTTTTATTGCTTACCGGTACCTGTTTCTGCTATTTCGGTATTCAATGTTTATATGCTTCGATTAAAGGTTATAAAGTGGTTTGATTAATATAATCTGTTGACAACTGATTCACGCTCCCCCCTCTTAGTTGTCCATCGGTTATCCTAAAAATTGGTATTAGAGCTTTGGTCCTCTTTTGCAAAAGCTTAACCGCTTGAGGTAGATCCTATGGCAACTAATACTTCAAATCCACCAACAACTATTTTCAGAAGAGAAATCCCTAAGCTTGATGGAACAAATTATGGGATATGGAAAATCCAAATGGAGACTCATCTTAGATGTCTTGGCAAGGATATTTTGGAGGTCAGTGAGAAACGATATACACCTTATGATCCGACATCTGGAAATCCTGCTCCTGCAGACTTGGACAAGAATATTGAAAATAATTGCAGAGCTAGAGAAGCCCTCTTGTGTGCACTCACTGATCAGCAAATCATGGGATTAACTGATAAATCATCTGCAAAGGTTATCTGGGATAAATTGCAAACTCTGAATGAAGGTGATCCTACTGTCAAAATTGCTAAACTTGATGGTTATCGGGTAAGGTATGAGAACTTGAAGATGGAAGATAATGAAAGAATTGCTACATTTATTGAAAGAGTAAATGAGATTGTCATGGGAATTCAATGTTGTGGAGGATCTCTAAGTGAAGATGAAATAGTTTCCAAAGTCTTGAGAGCCCTTCCACCGACTTACAAGATGAAAGTGACTGCAATTAATGAATTGAGAACAATGGCAAACACTTCAGTTAACAAAGACATTCTGATTGGGAAATTATCTGCTTTTGAGCTTGAAGAATTTGGACCCTCAGAGCTGCAAAGTCTAAACCTGCTTTTCATGCATCATCATCTACCAGCAAAAGTGATTGGAAAGCCTTATATGCAAAAGAATTAGAAGATATGAGGAAAGAGGATGAAGAATTTGAGCAACTTGAAGCCTTATTTTCTAGAAGAGTACCTAAAGGACCGGTAGGAAGTAAGTATGAAGGAAAAGCACCTTTTAAATGTTTTGCATGTAATAAGATTGGTCATTTTGCATCTAGGCGTCCTAAAAGGAATGCAAGATTTGAAGAAAGAGTTAAGAAATCATTTAAGCCTAATCAGAACAAATATAGATTCAAGAAAAGCAAACAATGCTACATAGCAGATGAGGAAGGAGTAAGTGATGACTCTGAAGATGAACCGGCAACAGACTCTGCTAGTGGATCCAGTAATGGAAAGGAATGGGTATTCTATTCTTTAAAGGAAGATGAATCGGAACCGGCTATCAAGAATGAAGAAAAGGCCCTAGCAGCAAAATTTGAAGACAAGGATGAATGGGTAATTGATAGTGGATGCTCGCATCATATGACAAGAGATAAAAGGAAATTTATGTCCCTGCAAGAATACAATGACGGTCAAGTCAGATTTGGGGATGACAAAGCATGTATGATCAAAGGTAGAGGTATTATTTCTCTGGATGGCAAGCATAATACTGATAATGTCTATTATGTAGAAGGTTTAAAGCATAATCTTTTAAGTGTTGGTCAATTGGTGGACAAGGGACTCCAACTTCAGTTTAAAGATAGAAAATACAAAATCATTAACAAAACTGGTTTGGAGATTGCAACCGATACTCAGCTTGGAGGTAATATCTTTCACTTGAACACTGGTAATAAGACATGTTTGATTGCTCATATTGATGAGAGTTGGTTATGGCATAAGAGGTTGTGTCATGTTAATTTTTATTGTATTGTTAAGATCAGTTCAACAAAGGCAATTAGAGATATACCTAAGATTATAAAGCCTCATAATATGGAATGTAAGGAATGTCAATTGGGAAAGCAAGTTAGAACTTCTTTTAAGAGCATACATGATAAATCTAATGGTGTGCTTGATTTGATTCATACTGACTTATGTGGTCCAACAAGGACTAGAAGCTTTCAAGGTGATAGGTATTTCATGCTAATAATTGATGACTATTCTAGAATGATGTGGGTGACTTTCTTAGGGAGAAGTCTGAAGCCTTTGAGAAATTCAAGATCTTTAAAGCTAAGGTGGAAACAAAAATTGGATTGAAAATCAAATGTCTGAGATCAGATCAAGGCGGTGAGTTCACTTCTCATGAATTTAACAGTTACTGTGAGACAAATGGAATTAGGAGACAGTTATCTACACCCCGGACTCCTCAGCAGAATGAAGTAGTGGAAAGGAAGAATAGAACCATTTTGGATACAACAAGAACCATGATGATGGAAGTCAAATTGCCTCACATCTACTGGAGAGAAGCAGTGAGTACAACAGTCTACACATTCAACAGAGTTCACATCAAAGGTGAAACCAGTAAGACCCCTTATGAATTATGGTTTGGACATACACCTACTGTTAAATATTTTAGAATTTTTGGAAGTAAATGTTATATCAAAAGGGATGATTCAATTGGGAATTTTGATCCTAGATATGATGAAGGGATATTTCTTGGATATTCAATTCAAAGCAAAGCATATAGATGTTATAACAAAAGATTGCACAAAATTGTGGAGAGCGCAAATGTGAAAGTGGATGAGCAATACAAAAATCAATCTATATCATATGACAGGGAACCGGCAGTGGAAATGATCATAACTAAACCGACAGTGGAAATGATCATAACTAAACTGGCAATGCCTCAACCAGTACAAGACACTAAAATAGTTATACCGGTACAATCAGAAAATTCAACTGTGACTGATGATCAGAATAGTGAACTTGAAGTTCAGAAGACACCAAGGTATGTAAGGTTAAATCATTCTGAAGATTAAATCATTGGAGATAGGAACAAGGGAGTTATGACAAGAAGAAGACTGGCAAATGAAGAGGTATGTCTTATTTATCAAATTGAACCGACATCTATTATTGAAGTCTGTAAAGGTAAACATTGGTTAAAGGCTATGGAAGATGAATTAGATCAGCTAGAGAAGAATGAGTCTTGGGCTTTAGTTCCTCGACCTAAAAATAAGAATGTTATTGGAACTAAATGGGTTTTTAGAAATAAACTAAATGAGGATGGTCAAGTTGTAAGAAACAAGGCTAGATTGGTTTGTAAAGGATATTCTCAAATGGAAGGAACTGATTATGGTGACACATTTGTACCTGTAGCTAGAATTGAAGATGTTAGACTATTTCTTGCCTATGCAGCTTATAAGAACTATAAGGTCTATCAAATGGATGTTAAATGTGCTTTCTTGAATGGTGAACTTGAGGAAGAGGTATACATTAAGAATCCTGATGGATTTTCACTGACATATGATAAAGATATGGTTTGCAGGTTAAGGAAAGCATTATATGGATTGAAACAAGCTCCTAGAGCTTGGTATGCAAGGTTGGAGAAATATCTTTTGAAGCTTGGTTTTACTAAAGGCAGTGCTAACAATAATTTATATTATAAGATAACTGATGATGATATTCTGATTATTGAAATATTTGTTGATGATATCATTTTTGGAGGTGAAGATAAATTGTGCATAGAATTCTCTAATAATATGAAGAATGAATTTGAAATGTCAATGATTGGTGAGATGAGATGTTTCTTACGTTTGCAGATTACTCAAACTAGCAAAGGCATCTTTATTTGTTAAACTAAGTATCTAAGGGAATTGTTGAAGAAGTTTGGTATGGATAATTCCAAACTGGTAAGTACTCCTATGGTGACAAGTGAGAAATTATCTATCAAAGACACATCTGCACCGGTAAATTCAACAAGGTATAAGTCTATGATTGGTGGCTTGTTATATCTAACTCAGACTAGACAAGATATTATGAATGTAGCAAGTATTGTTTCAAGATATCAAAGTAATCCTAAAGAAAATCATGAATGTGCAGTAAAGAGGATATTCTGGTATTTGCAAGGAACAACAAAATATGGCTTATGGTATTCTAGAGATGATAACTTTACTTTATGTGCATATACAAATTCAAATTGGGCAGGAGATACTGATGGCAGGAAGAGCACTTCTGGTGGAACTTTCTTTCTTGGAAAGAAATTGGTTTTATGGATCAACAAAAAATAGTCATGTATTTCTTTATCTACTGCAGAAGTTGAATATGTTGCAGCAACAACTAATTGCACTCAAGTCTTATGGATGAAGCAAATGTTGAAGGATATCAAGGTAAATTGTAGTGAACCGGTAGTTATCTATTGTGATAACTCTACAGCTATTGACATGTCTAAGAATCTGGTATTTCACTCTAAGACTAAGCACATATCAATAAAATATAACTTTCTGAAGGACAAGGTGGATAAAAAGAAAGTCAAATTCGTTTATGTGAACACTAAAGAGAAGATTGCAGATATATTCACTAAACCATTGTCTAAGGAATTATTTGAGTATTTGAGAGACAGGTTAGGGGTATCTACCCCTCCGACAGAAACTTAATTGATGGAGCAAACCATCAGTCTGATATGCATCATCATCTTTATCCTTTTCTCTGGGTTGATGTAGTGGTGCTACTACCTAGGGGGAGTAGTCAACTTTGAGATTCACAAAATTTTGATATCTGTCATATATTTGGCATTGATGTCAAAGGGGGAGAGTTATATGTGAAAAATAATGTTTATGGGAGAGAGATTCAAATCAGTTTGAGATTGGACTGTACTCCTCAGGGGGAGTTGCTAGGATTTTTTCAGTTTTTCATTGTTATATCTTCTATGAGAAATGTTTGGCACTTCTTGGCACTTAGATGTTTACTTTTTCACATCTAGTGTTGCCATCAATGCCAAAGGGGGAGATTGTTGGTAATATAGGAATTGATTATGTGTTGCATTGATGTTTTATCATTGATGTCAACACAAGCTGTTATGGTTGGTTACCGACATATAGGTTTTGGTTACCAATAGAAGATCTTGTGTTACCGATAAAGGTTTACGATTTTACCGACAGATCTTTTATTGAGAATCTTTGACAGAATGCATAAGTGGTGTTGGTGCGGCTTCTATATGGAATTCAAGATGCAGAAGGTGATCATTGATTGTGCCTCAACTGATTGGAGACATCGCTTTGGTGTGGTGGACCCAAATTAGGTCTGATACCTATCTAGGTTATGGACTGGTATCATGTTAATGTGTTCTCTACATGTTACCAAGATGATTTATGGATTGGTTAATGTTGTTTTGGTCTAAAGCCAACATGGCATATCATTGTAATATGGATGTATGTAATGATCTTATTGTAATATCTTTTAGGTGGCTGAGCTAATTGGTTTAGGCCTTAGGGTTGTTTAAATTGATGTAAGATCTCATTGTAGATCATGGTATGGAAATGAAATATATGTTCGTGGTTGTGGAATGAAATATCATATGCGAAGGAGATCTGGTCAATCATAGGTGATCGAATTGGGTGTAAGTAAGAGGTCAAAGGCCTCCGATATTGAGCTTAACCGAGACTGTAATTAAGCATGGTAGATGCTATCTTTGGCAATTCATTCTTTTGGATTGTTGTCCAATTATCTTGAGGTGGTTATAACCTCTTTGTAGTCAATGAGACTCATTTGTAATGAGCAGTACGCTCTAGGTAGTGTGCCTTCCTGCATGTGCATGCCCCTTATTGTATCACATACTTTCTATAGAAGTATCATCTAACTGTGGGTAGGCTTCTCACCGTGGTTTTTCCCTTTACCAAGTTTTCCACGTACAAATCATGGTGTTATGTGGTATGGTTGCATTATGTTAATTATCTTTTTCATTCTTAAGTTTTTTTGCTTATCGTTATTTGTTTCTGCTATTCCGGTATTCAATGTTTATATGCTCCGGTTAAATGTTATAAAGTGGTTTGAGTAATATAATTTGTTGACAACTGATTCACCCCCCCTCTCAATTGTCCACTGATTATCCTAACAGATTTTTCATGGAAACTGGTGCTTGGCTACGCCCCAGAGAAGTGAGTGTTGAGGGTGGAGCCAGTGCGGTCAAGCACCTAAATATTCGCTTTGAATAGCATAGCCTCGAGGGAAACCCCATGTGAGATTCAACAATTATTGTATCAGCCTACCATAAGTTTTGTGCTTGCTTGTGCACTTTTATTTCCAAACATTGTGTCTTTTATGTCTGCAAAATGTTCTCTAAATGGTCAAAAACTTAAAAAATCATCATTCTAAATTAAGTCAAAAATCCGACAAACTTGTTGGAAAATTGAAAAATCTTTTTTAACACAAACAAAATTTCACTTTTATCCAACAGAACAACACATTTGCTGCACAAAACAACGCTTTTGATCAATAGTACAATGCTTTTAAGCTCTAGAATCACACATTTTGATCATTAAAACAATGCTTTTACACCTGAAATAACGCTTTTGCACCATAGTTTAGCACATTTATGTTGCAGAATCTCGCTTTTATTACACAGAACAATGCATTTTTCCTGCAGGTTAGCGCTTATAATCAGTAGGTTAGCGTAAATGTTTTCCCGCATCTGTAACAGTGAGTATCCCTGCATATCAAACCAAAAATTCAATATCATTTCTAGATACCCTTTTTCGAGTAGATTCATCTTCAACTATCACGGGTCTTCAAACTAGTTAGATAATTAGGTTATCAATCAAACAGGTTATTTCCAAAGATTTTCATAAGCATAAAACATCCAACAAGTTAGTGATCCAACCATCTCAAGTAAAAAAATCAACATCATTATCAGTTTTTCATCAAGATATATCAAATCCTTTATCACGAAACTTGATCATATCAACCTTTGTTCATTATCTTGGATATATTGTTCCTATTTGAACCTAGGTTTTATCAAAATCAAGATTGCACTCACATTGGAATCAAACAACTTGTAAACCATCATATTCTTATATGAATTTTAAATATCACCTTAGGAAAAGAAAACCTAGTTGTAAGGCTACTTTGAAGAAGGCAAGATTCGTGTACATCAATCGCAAAATCTTGTTAAAACACAGGACATTCCTACACCATTTTCATCACTATTTACGTGGTTATGGAACGGAGTTTGACGGAGAACTTTTGCAAGCACGTGCCTTTCAACAACAAAGCTTATCTTTCTAAACTAGTGATCACTTATTGAGTGGCATTTTAGAAGGTCAAAACTTGAGAAGTCCAAATCAATCACATGCTAGTTTGGACTAGAGTTCAACACGAGCAATCTAGAAAACAACAAAAACAAATTGAAGAAGAAGATTCAATGTTTCAAGCTTTTGGATACATAGATGTTGATGAAGAGGCAGTCAATAACACCATTAGAGACCTTGAACAAGATCATAAATTTGACAAACTAATGAAAAAGTTATTGGAAAAACAAAAGGAAAAGTGCATCCTAATGTTGGCAAAATCAAGAGCTAAATTGCCACAAGACTTTAACATAGAAAGTTTGAAACAAGATGCAGAGACAAGTAACCTTCAAACTACTGATCATCCCAATAACGAGGATGTAAATCGAGTAAATCATGAGCAAACAAGAGCAGATAAAATAAGAAAAGAACATGATGATAAAAGAAGAGAGCATCGTGATAGAAGAACTTATGAGGATGTAAGGAAAAGCCATATTGATAATCCTTTATTAACTCTGTCTCAACAAATGCAAACCTTACAACAAAAAATATAGTATATGTAGAATGGAATGAGTTCCAAGAAATATTCATTGGAGGACATCTGCCCATATCCTTTTGACAAGAGTTTAAACATGATACCATTCCCACAATATTGTGAAATCCCTAGATATGATAAATATGATGGGAAATCTGATCCTCAAGATCACGTTAGGGAATTTTGCACCACGAGTATGGAATTTGCACATGATGAAACTTATATGATGTGTTTATTCCCTAGAAGCTTAAGTGGACAATCAATGGAATGATTCTCAAGACTAGCATCTGAAATTAAATCTTTTGAAGAACTTGTGAACAGATTTATCTCACAATACTCCTAAAACATAAGAAATGACATAACAATGCTAGATCTATGTAACATAAAGCAAAAAGAATGGCGAATCTTTCATGGTCTTTTTACAATGATGGAAACGAATGTTCAATAGTTATCCAAGTGATGTACCCGATCAAGAGAAAATGGACATATTCATTGACAACCTTATTAGTGAAATGAGTTACCGTCTTAAAATGCAATGTCCTCCTTCTTTTGCTAAAATGATTGAAAATGGTCTAAAGATAGAAGATGCAATGGTAAAGAAAGCAGAGTTAAAATTTTACAACAATTCCTACAACAACAACAATAAAAATGACAAACCTAAATTTTGGTCAAAGAAGACGAATGTTACCAATGGAGGAAATGATGTTAGCAATGCTACCAAACAACAACAACCAATCTTCAACTTATCAAGTCAAATACCAAACAACAACAATAAAGAGAAGAGTAAATCCAATTCTTTCTTCTCCAATCCTCACAAGAAATTCACAAAAATTGGGGAACCCTTGGAATCAGCTTTGAAAACTCTTCTTGCAAATAAATTGATTACCTTACCAGAAGCAAGAAATTATGAACCTCAAGTCAAACCTAATTGGTGGAATGACAATCGTTTTTGCAATTATCATCGAAACAAAGGACACCAAACCAATGATTTTCAAAGATTGAAGCACCTTATTCAAGATTTAATCGATAATGAAACTATCATAGTGGATGGTCATAAGACAAGTGAATCACATCTAGCATTCAAAACTCCACTTCCAAACTATGAAAAAGGTGAACAATCCAAACCAAAAGATGACAAAGGCAAAGCTAAAGTAAATTACACTTACACATATGATGATGTGGTAAATGTCATCATTATCAAAGACAACACACCTTCAGAACCAATCAACGTTATTACAAGAAGAAAAGCAAAGGTTGCATTTCTAGGTATAACAAACGAATTAGCATCCACTTCAAGACAATACAACTTAGTGGAACAATTGCAAAAGATACTCGTTCAAATATCAATTTTGGAGCTCCTAAAAGTTTCACCTATAATAAATAAATATTGGAAAAATCTCTAACAAAAATAACGGTTTCAAAAGACCTCGATGTAGATCAATTCCAAAACATGGTGGGATACCTCATAGCCCCACATTGATTATCCTTTTCTGAAAATGATGACACATCCTTCCAACACCCTCACAATGCTCCCTTACATGTTGAAGTGACCATTCATAAAACCTGTGTCAAACACGTACTCATAGATGGTGGAGATGGCTTAAAACTTTGTGCATTGTTTAATAAAGGCTTTGGGATATTTAGAAAATGCAATAGATCCAAAGAAGAAAATAACTATAAAGGCTCATGATGAGGAAGAGCATTCTTCTAAAGGGGTTGTGGTGTTGCCAATCAAAATAGGACCTGTGGAAAGAGATACATTGTGTCAAGTTCTAGAGTTGAATTTATCTTATAACATTCTTCTAGGAAGACCATGGATTCATAACATGAAAGCAGTTCCTTCCACCTATCATCAATGTGTTAAATTTCCTCATAATGGACAAGAAATCACTATAGTAGCAGATTCCAATCAATATTGCAATAATCTGAAACCAACACAAGATGCAAGAATTCCACATAAAAGAGAAGCAGTTTATCCCACTAAAGAAACTCAAGAAAAATTATGGGAAAACTTTGAGAAAAAGCTCAAATTAAATGATGAAGGAATGGGAAAGTATTATTTGCATAACTTACCACTTTCACCTAAATAATATGGAAAACCTACAAAGGCTCAACCAAGAATCACACAGAAATCAATTGAAATGTTTGATGGAGCATCTGTTAGAGCTGGAACACTTGCAAAAGAAACTGAAGACAAAGACATTCTTAGTTGGTTGTACAGAGATGAAAATGAAACGATAGCAATAGTTGCAGGAGTTGATATTCCCACAGGAAAATATGACAATGGTTACAAGATCGTACAACGGATATGAAGCAAAAGGACCAATTGGCAAGCGACAAGAAGGTATTTCAGAACCTATTTGTCCTCATACACAATCTAAAGAAGATAAATTGAGACTTGGGTATCCCAAATCAAAGAAAAGGAAACATAATTATCAACATCCAAAGTGGCGAAGGAAACAAAACCCTAAAGAAGAACCATGGCAAGAAAGGCTACATCAAGCAACACAGACCATAGCTAAACAAGAAGAATATGAGAAACAATAGGAAGAACTTGCTATCAAAAGAGAAGAAGCATCTTGCAAATAAGTCCAAGGAATACAAGCAAGTGTGGAACCTGATCAAGATATTCCAGATGTAGTGAAAGAACAAATGGCCAAAATCAAATAAATCTTCTCACCATATAACATTCTTGTCAGGTATAGTGGTGTGATTCTAGACAATGATTCAGAAACAAATTCAAACGAATATGAATGGGGTCCAGATCCATCATCTAATGTATTAGGTGAAGAAAAGGATGAAGAACAAGTAGTTGTTACAAATGAAGACTCATCTTTCACAAAACAAAGAATAGAGTTGGAAAGAAGACAAGAAGAAATCAGAATTCAAATGAAAGAGGCACATGCAAGACAACAAAGGAAAGAAGATGAGAAAGATCAAGAAGTGACACCACAGGAAACACAAACAGTCATTAATTAATCATCAAAAGATCAACAGAATATCAGATCTATATCAAATGTTGAACAAGAAATACTTAGGTATGGAGGAACCATAGAAGAACTAATAGAAAGTCAAATAGGAATGACTATTAGTCTAGAAGAAGCCAAGTTCGAGAGAAGAAAAAAGATAGCAAAAAAATCCTCTATGTCAATTACACAAGTATGCCAACTTCAAGCCACAAATGAATCTATTGAAGTTAACCAAGAAGGAACTTGTAGTATCAAAGATGTATGCATTGATATAATTCATTTGTTTGAGGGACAAACATCAGATGATGAGTCACTTGAGAGTGAATCACAAAATACCAATCCCGATTTCATTAGAGCTAATTGGAGAGCACTTGGGAGAGACTATCCTCAAGAGAGTTCTATCTATGAAATTACCTATTCTATGCCAAACTATGACTATTATGTCATGAACCTTGAAACACCCAACAATGAGGATGACTATGACCTACCCCTTCTTCATCCATAACTAATTGATTAGGATAACCTAGAAAACCCTAAATTGGATGTCTTTTCCAATGATCATGACTTAGCCATATATCTTAATGTTGTTGAACCAATCACACCTAAGATATCGTCCACCGGTGAATCGAATAACGCTTCTTGTAGTCAAGAGAGTGCCAAACTTTTCAGTCACAAATTTGAAATAAAACAAGAAAAAAGACGTAGTGCTAAAAACCATTTTATGGCAACACTAGATCAATCAAGAGGAAAAATAAAGGACGTATCTAACGATGAAAACCTCCTTGAGGTGCCAGAAGATGGAAAGTTTGACACCCTCCCTGCACATTTTTAAGAGAGATCTGTTATTTTAATAGAGCCAACGGAAACAATAATCATTGGTACATCAAAGGATCCCAAGGTCCTTCATCCCAATGCGTCATTATCAGAAGAAGAGAAGAAAGACTACATAGAATTCTTCAAACAAAGACAGATAAATTTTGCTTGCTCCTATACAGACATGCCATGACTTGATCCAGATCTTATCATGCATCATCTCAATGTAGATCCAAAAGCAAAGCTAGTTAAACAAAAGCTAAGGAAGATGCATCCACACATCACTCTCCTTGTCAAAGCATAGCTAAAGAAACTATTGGATGTGGGTTTCATATATAAGACCTGTCACCTATCCAGAATGGGTCTCAAGCATTGTGCCAATGTCAAACCCAGATAAAAGTATAAGAGTCTACACTGATTTCAGATATTTGAATAAAGCATGCCCAAAAGATGATTTCCCACTACCCAACATTGATATAATTGTAGACTTATCAGTAGGTCATGAGATGTTTTCATTAATGGGCGGATTCTCATGATACAATCAAATAAGAATTGCCCCTAAAGATCAAGAAAATATAACATTCATTTGTGCATGGGGTACTTACTGTTGGAATGTCATGCCATTCAGACTTAAGAATGCGGAAGCAACTTATTAGAGAGCCATGACAACAATTTTCCATGATATGCTGCATACATTTATGAAAGATTATGTAGATGACATACTTACAAAATCTTATTTAAGGAAAGAACATTTGAACATCTTGGGCAAGATCTTTGACAGGATTGAACAATATCAATTAAGACTGAATCCAAAGAAATATGCATTTGGAGTAATCTCTGAAAACTTCTTGGGTACATTATATCATCTCGTGGAATTGAAGTAGATCCTGAAAAAGTCAAAGCTATCATGGAAATGGAGTCACCTAAGAACATAAGTCAATTGCATTCTCTACAAGGGAGATTGTAATCAATCAGAGGATTTGTTGCCCAACTAGCAGCTAGATATCATCCATTCACTCACCTATTACACAAGAATGTTCCATTCAAATGGGATCAGAAATGTGAGGAAGCTTTTATGCAAATCAAGGAATATCTAGTGAATCCTCCAGTATTGGTATCATCAATCAAAGGGAAACCATTATTGCTTTATATCTCAGCAACAAATGTATCTCTAGGAGCTCTCTTAGCACATCATGATGAAGAAGGAAAAGAAAGAGCAGTGTATTACATAATCAGAACACTTGTAGGCTATGAATTGAACTATACATCAATTGAGAAGACACGCCTAGCAATTCTATTTGGAATTCAGAAATTATGACACTATAGGCTGACTCATTCTATCAAATTAATAGCAAAAATAGATCCACTGAAGTATTTGCTGAGCAAGTAAACTTTGATAGGAAGATTGGCTAAATGGGTCATGATACTAAGTGAGTTTGATATAGAATATATTGATCGAAAAGCTATCAAAGAATAAGTCATTGCTGATCAATTGGCTGAAGTACCCCTACAAGCTGACACACCATTGCACATCGAATTTCCTAATGCAAACATCTAATAGTTAGCACAAATTTTTGGGAGTTGTATTTTGATGGCTCCTATACACAAAATGGATTAGGTGTTGGAATTTTGTTCATTACACCTCAAGGACATACAATTCCAAAATCATATAGACTATGGTTCCCCTGCACAAATAACACTGCAGAGTATGAGGCATTGGTCATTGAATGGAACATCAAGTAATTACATGTTTATGGTGATTCACAACTCATAATCAATCAAATAAATGATGATTATCAAACTAAGGATGACAAGTTGATGCCTTATAAACAACTGGTTGAAGATTTTAAGGAGCAGTTTGAAGAAATATCATTCACTCAGATCCCAAGAAATGAGAACAAAGCAACATATGCAATGGCTACAATAGCATCTCTTTTGCAGAATCAAGAAAATCAACAAAGAAAATCAACAACGTTACGAATTCCTTGTGGAAGATATCTTGAATCCTACCATTGAATCCCAAAATACCCACATGATTTTCTATATATCTAGAACCGATCAATCCTTATACATCCAAACTTATCGATACCTAAAGGTGAATATCCTTCCTCCTGACCTATCCCGCAATCAAAAGAGAAATTTTATCCGTCAGTCATCCCACTATACTATCATTGTTGATACTTTATATAGAAGAGGTCTAGATAGCACTTTATTGAGATGTCTCAAACAAGAGGAATCTGAGAAAGTTCTTAATGAAGTCCACGCAAGTATTTGTGGCACACATTCAAGTGGTTTAACATTGGCCAAGAAACTTATTTGCTTGGGTTACTATTGGCATACTATGGAGAGAGATTCATTTACATATGCTAAGAGATGCAAACAATGTCAGATCCATGGGAATCTCATTCATGCATGAGCACAAGACCTACATCCTATGGCAAGTTCATGGCCATTTTCTCAATGGAAACTTGACCTAGTGGCTAGAATAAATCCTTTATCTTCTAATGGACATACGTTTATTTTTATTGATACTATGTATTTTACTAAATGGATTGAAGTAGTGCCTTTGACAAAGGTGACATGAAAACAAATATCATCATTCATTCTGAATTATATAATATATTTCTATGGAGTCCCTATGACCATCATCACTGATAATGGGAGACCATTAAAGAATCAAGATGTAAAGGAACTAAGTGAGCGATTTCATATCCAGCATAGGTTTTCTACACCATATTATCCATAGGGAAATGGTCAAGCTAAGGCATCAAACAAGACAATCTTGAAAATCCTCAAGAAAACGGTTAATGAAGTTGGTAAAGACTAGCATATTCAGCTAAATCCTGCACTTTGGGCATACAGAACCAGCATCTGCACACCAATGGGGACAACTCCGTATTGCTTAGTCTATGGATCAAAAGCCATATTACCAGTAGAATTAGAGATACCTTCTCTATGAGTATCCTTGAAAGGTCTTATCCCAGAAGAAGAGCAACGAGTCTCTAGACTTCAAGAACTTGAGCTGATTCAGGAGCGTTGCCAAAATGCTTTAGATCACTTGAAGGCATATCAACAAAGAATGATGAGAAGTTATAACCACAAAGTTAAGACAATAATTTTCTAGATTGGAGATTTAGTATTAAGAGAAAATCCATGAAATTAGCAAGATCGAGAAAAGAAAGGTAAATTTGAGCCAAACTGGTTAGGTCCCTTTGTCATGGTAGCAGCATATGGTTCATGAGCATACAGATTATCTACAACAGAAGGTGATTGGTTCGTTGAGCCTATCAATACTATGCATCCGAAGAAATTCTATGCTTAAAAGTATCAACAGAAAAGTACCAAAAATAATGAAAAAGCAGAAAAATCCTACAAATCAGAAAAGCATCAAAGTCCCTAAAAAGCATAAAAGAAAAAAACCAAAAACAGTGTAAAACAACGAAAATGGTTACAAAAAAATTAAATATGAAAAAAATGCAATAAGTTTAGATGGTGAAAACCTAGTAAACATGCGTTATCTAAAAGTGGGTTCTTCCATCTATGAGATCACTTTGTGCATACCTTCATCCTATCGCATCCATCTATCCTCGCATATTCATTCCATCTTTTGCATCCATTGCTCTGAATCATTAGCAAGGAAATATGCATCTTATCAAACAAGTTATTAATCTTTGGCATACTTAGTGTAGTCATTGTCTTAGATTTTATCAGAATTAATCATATATGTGTTGCATCTCACTATAGCATTATTAAATTATGACCCTCGCAATTTCGATCACATCTTAGGCCCTCACCTATGCAACTGCATCTCTCTACTTGACTGAGACCCCTCTCTGCACCGTCATCCCGAGTCTTCTCCCATCTCAACCCTAATGACACCTCAGGACCCTGTCTTGGCCCCAAGGTAAGGCAAGACAGGGGCGTGGTGCCCTTGTCCCCCATGGACAAGGGCATGGCGCCCCTGTCCTCCCCCTCAGGTTGGCCCTAAGATGGGTCCATCCGACCCTCGAACCTAATTTACTTCTCGAGGACTTAAATCCTTCGATGTCGGCCTTCAATGAGCTGAAAATAATTCTCCTATGCTCGTATAAAGGGGATCTAGTTCTCTCATTTGTATAAGCAAAAATATACAAGAATATAGAAGAATAAGCGAAATTCAAGCAAAAGGTCTCCATTATCGGTATCAAGCATTCAAGTCTTCAAGCATCCATCAAGTTCTCTTCTTCATGTGTCTTCTTCGTTCATCCATTGGAGAAACATTACAACACTCATTTACAAGCATGTGTGCATGTTAGGGTTTTGTCATGTTACATGCCATTTCATACAACATTTATGATTATATTCAAGAAGCAAAGCAGCAATCATCAATCAATTGCAGATCTACAAGGTATGCATTTCAATTATTTACATTTAAGTATTTGCAATTACTTTCTTTCAAGGTTGATTCCTCAACCGGGGTTTGACTGAGGCAAACCCCTATCCAGAACCCTTTTCCCCATCTTTTTTGTGTGTAAGCTGCATATGCACAGTTGTAATTGTAGGTTTGGACTTCATTTATGGAGACGGAAAAACCCTTTTCGGCGTGCAGATTTTTCGAAGGACCTAGTACACTTTCAACTTGGTCCTGACGACTTTTCTCCAAATTTACAGGGCAGATCCATATCAGTCTAAATATCTTAGATCCAAAATTACAACACGATCCTAAACCAATAGCTCCTTATTTCATCCATTTTGTCTCCCTTTTCTACATAGTCAACAAGTCAACATATCTATTTACAAAAGAGGGTAAATCACATTCCAACCCTTGCAATCCATTTGGTATTCACATCCAAAATCTCCTTGGATTTGGATCTAGTGGATTAAAGCACCTCTTTTGAATGTAAAGTATCTCCCAAGTGAAAATCATCCTAGTGGTTTCCTTTCTCTCTCCTAGGTGGGGAACCACTAGGATCTATTTTTCCACTTTACATTTTGGTGAACCTGCAGTCTTACATCTTAATTCTGATTTCTTATTATTAGATCTGAATAATTTGAATTTGAATTTCAAAATTTCATTTCCAATTTTGATCTTTTTTGCGAATTTTAGAGGTTAATTGCATAAAAATCCTAATTTTGCATTTTCAGAAAATTGAGCTTGTGAAGTGTAGCATTTTAGTTTCTTGTTTCAGATCTGATTTCTATTTCAAAATTGCAATTCAAATCTATCTTTTCATTTTGCAAATTAAGTGGTTAAAAAGCAAAACCCTAATTTTTAAGAATCTCCTATTTTGACCTTTGACTGCCAATTTGATCGATCTAGACATCTCCAAATCAACTATTTTTTTGGATTTCACAATAAAATCATAATTTCTATAATCCCTAAAAAATTCGGAAAAAGTTGGTCGGACCAGGTACACTTTGCACTCGATCCCTAGCTTTTTTCCCAAAATTTGGGGAGTCGGAATTGACTATATTTTTCTGCTTAAATCCATAAAATTGGCACACTTTATCACTTTTTCCACCCCCTAATGTCTGATACAAATTCAAATTTCCACACTCTTAACTTTTAAATTAATTTTCATAAAAGGGTCCTAATTTTAGATCTTCTTTTCAAGTAAATTAAGATTTTAATTAAGAGACTTTCAATGGCAATTAATGGATTAGATTTATTTTCCATTTCACGTGTGATTACATTATTTTTGACATATATTTATTACAATCATGTGTTTGATAATGACTTATTTCATTTCATATTGCTTCATTTCATTCATAGCACTTGGTCATATTGTGTTGCTAGGATTTCAAAGTCATTTCCTTTTGATCTCAAAGCTTTCATGTATCATTTTTGTTGCATTATGGTGATGTTACTAACAAAATGAATTTCATATGTTAATCACCTTGAGGCTTTTGTATATCCCAACCCTAGAGACCCTAAATCTTGCACCTCTCCTAGGGTATCCTGTGTGAATAAGATGAGACCTACTATATCAACCAATGATCTTTTTGGAAAAGAGAAAGCATTGGAAAACAATATGGGCCCATCTTCTTCTTATACACATACCCTTGAGAAAGGGGGGCAAAATCAAAGTATCAACATTCTTACATCTTTAGACCCTCCTTATTCTCCTAGGACTTATCTTCAACATCAAAATATCTATAGAGAGGATGATGTTATGCATTTTATTCATGATCTTTCCCCTCACATATAACTAATTAAATATGAACCTTTAGATGATGAAAATATTCATTCCCAATCTCCCAAATAGGATAAGAATGATGAGAGAAAGGAGAATGTCCCTTCAAGTGACATTCCTTCTTCATCCACAAACCCTTTTATTCCCCTTAACACATCTGATTTCAAATAAATTCATGATCCTATTCCCCAAACTACTAATTTGCAACATTCTTATAGCCATGGCTTTCATATAATAACAAAACAAGGTTTTCAAGGACAGGAACTTGGGAAATTTGAGCAAGTAATTTGTGTCCCTCTTATGCAAGCTACTACAGAAGGCCTAGGAAATGAGACTCCTCTCTCTATGGATGAACTCCTTAAGCTCAAAAACTATCTTTAAAGGCAAAAAATCAAAAGGGCCGACAAGAATGCTTCTTCTTCAAAACACCCTTTTTTCTCATTTCATCAAACCCACGATCATAACACTGATGATTGCCTTGATTTTCAAAAATCTATTCAAAATGGGATAGATAGTGGCAAAATTAGGATCGTGGATAATAATCCTTCTTCTTCTAAAGACAATGAGCTAAAACACATTTATCATCCTGATAGACTAGCTACAAGAATCTATTGGAGATTGAAATATGATAAGAACATTTACTTTCCTCCTAAAAACAAAAACATAAATCTTCAGCAAGTGAAAGGAGATAAATATTGCATTTTTCATGATTCATATTCACATTCTCTTGGAAAATGTCATGCATTTAAGAAATTTGTTCAAAAGCAATATGACCGTGCACAAATTTCTCTTACAATAGATCTAATTGTCTTCCTTGAACTAAACATAGTGCCTTAGCACTTCTTTTCTCTTCATGTTGCTCTTCACCTTATGACATAACTAGCCAACTTAACTAGGGGCTCTCTATTATTTATGGCAGTATTGTTTCAATTCTAAATACTTTGGGCTAGCAACATGAAGTTCACTTCCCTTCATGCATTATTCATTATTAGATCTCCTTTCTTGCATATAGTTATTCTCATATGAGCATATAATTGTTCTTTGGTTTTTTCTCTTTGCTTGAAGAGGAGCATCTTTAATGAGTAATACACTTCTTCTTCTTCTCTTAATTCTATTGGAAAACTTACCTCTTCTATGGTTTTGATTATTTATAAGTATTATATGCCCTCTAGCATGGAATGATCTCTTGTGAAGAACATGCCCCTTCCTTGAGAGGATTTGTTCCATTAGGAAGGCATATAGCTTGAAAATAATCATCATTAGGAGATGTGCAATGCTCCTCCTTGTTCTTCTTACTTGCAAGGCAAGGATTTCGCTCCTTTCTCTTTCTTTTTATCTCATTTATCATTATTTCCTTTAGGGGTTGTGTTTTTCATATGTGATTATCATTTCTTACAATGGTATGTTCTTATGACTAATCCCTCTTGGGGAGTATGTGATGTTCTTTCTCTCTTCTCTTAGAATATTACCACTTCTTGAGACATGTATTTTACACCTACAAATGTCTTTTCTTGCATGTGTTCATGTAAGTTCATTGTGCATTTTCTTATGTTTAAATCCCTCTCTAGAAGATTGTGTAAGCTCTTCTCATTGTCTCTACACTTGGGGGGCAATGATTTCTCTCTCTCTTTCTGTAAGGATCCACCCTTTCCTATGTTGTGTAAGGTGTGAGTTTCATTACTTGATGTCATTCCTTGTGTGAAATCGTTGTTATTTGCTCAAGGGTTCTCTCTTCTACAAGAGGTGTAACTCCTTGACTACAACCTCTTTCACACTTGGTAATGTATATCTATAATAAATTCACCCATCCCCATTGGGATAAAAGTTAGTCATCCTTCATCAAGAATCCCTTTCACCTAGCAATAGGAGGAAGGATTGAATTCTTGTTCTCTTCTATTCTTTGCTCTAGAAGATGTTATATATGTCTAAGACAACTCCTCTTGGAGGTAGATGTCTTTTGAGTAAAGATCTCTTCTCCTCCAAGGATCTCCTTTTTACTTACAACAAGATATCTCTTTTCAACTATATTACTTGCTTGAAGAGTATTCCCTCTCTTGCATAGATCTATGACATTGTTGCATGATGGATATCTTCTTTGTGTTAAAGGTAGGTATCCTTGTTCTACTTTCCATAAGATATCAACATTAAACTATGTTGACATCTTAAGGGGGGGCATCCACATTGCTCCTTGTATACTATATTTCTCTCATACATTGTATCTCTTATACAGTGGGTCATTCTCAGAACCAGAGCACAACCTCTTAGATAGAGATGTCATCGTTTTTCTTTTATACAACGGGTCATTCTGGGAGCTAGAGGGCAACCTCTAGAGCAAGATGTCGCCACTTTTCCTCTTTTACAATGGGATATTCTTGGAACCAAAGGACAAACTCTTAGAACACAATGTCACCACTTTTCTTTTATACGGTGGGTTATTCTCAGAACCAGAGAACAACCTCTTAGAGCGAGATGTCACCAATTTTCTTTTGATACAGTGAGATATTCTTGGAAATAGAGAACAACCTCTTAGAGAAAGATGTTGCCACTTTTTCTTTTATACAATGGGTCATTCTCAGAACCAGAGGGCAGCCTCTTAAAGAGAGATGTCGCCACTTTCTTGAAATTTGTACTATACATATTATACAGGTTGTAGTATACTCGGGCATAGACTCCTATGAGGTGCTTCGAGCCTGTAAAAATATGTATAGATGGAGTAAAAATCAATAATGCTTAGTCTCATATATTTCAATGTCATCAACTTGTATTATTATGTAATCCATTTTCTTTAATATAGATATTTTAATACATAAGTTCCACATTAAATCTATAAGTATCATCTATGTCAACATAACATTTATTCAGTGAATGACATGCATATCCCATAGTATGTACCACTCCTCACTATATATACAACATATCTTTCAAGACAATATTATGCATTTCGGACTACATGAGTATCATCTTTGGCTATAAAATAAAGTACATGTACATGGTTATTGGGTTGATCAAGTCCAATAACAAAGTACAATAGATGAAGATAGTACTTAAAAAAACATATTACTAGCATCATAAAAGAAACAATAATAAGCTATGACCACCCACAAAATCCTTCATAGAAAATGGTTCTAACCTTTCTTTTGTTTAAGTAAATAAGGTATTTTAATTTTAATTTTAATTCAATTATTCTAATCTATTTAAACATAAAATTTTAAAAGTTGCTTCTCCCCCTGTAAAGTTATACATGTCCCCATGTTTTTTGTTACAATGTTTTAACTCATTTAAATATCTTATTTTCTAGAAGTCAGACTGATCTTGGGACCTGTAGAATATGGACTCATAATGTAGCTTAAATACAAATGTTGGTATAGAATAAATATAACAAGTATGGCAAGACCACTCAAAATTAACAAAAAACCAATTGAGAGAATAGTATGAGCATTAATGCACTAGCTCTTATTTCAAAGTAAAGTCCTTATATTAGAGGGTACTATCCAAACAAGATTATGAACCCAACATCATTAAAGTGACCATCTCTTATTTGAATCATGTGATAAATGCATCAATATTTCAAGAGCTTCATGAGTCATTCAAACCTCTAGGCAAATTTAATTTTAAGATTTTTTATTTTTTTTCATATTATAAACTCAAATGAAAAGAATACGTCCTTATTCATTGACAAATTCTAAGATGTTTTCAATTTCACATGGTTCCTTACTATCAACAATAGTTTCTAGTTTGTTTTGTTGGGCTAGATTAAGTATAAATGTAATTCTTACATATAACTTTGTTTTTTAGAAATATCTCACTTCTATTTTATTGTTCTCTAATACAAAGATACTTATGCTTCATGATCTAGCACACTTCTTAATTGAATCTATTAAGATTCTTGACCAGCTAAAGCTACATAAAAAATTGCCATATTATAACTTCAAAGATCCAAAGGTTTTGTTGGGTGAATATTTTGTCACTAGCGTACCAATGACAAAATATATGATTCACACATAGCTATGTTGAGAAATTAATCTCTCCTCTCATCAAGGGGAGGCTCCCTTTGAAATTTCTTCTCTAATTAATAAGAAATTAAAATTTGTGGGTTAGTGTTGGGCATATAACTCTCTTTTTTCAGAGTTAATGTATTCTCCCTCCACTTTGTTACAATTTCCCTATCACTTTGATACTTAAGGAAATAAATGAATTAATCCAACAAACTATACCAAGATTTTATAAGCAAGAAGTATAAAGTCTTTCTTGAATATAACCCTAACTTAACTAATTATCACAATGGTAGGGAATTCAATCTTGCATCTCAAAGTCTTCAAGTATAATTCCTTAATCCTTAAAACTAAAAGCAATAGTAGAAATACAAAGCCTACTACTAATCACTTAACAATAGAAAATTTCTCAAATATTCAAGGAGCACAAAGTCTACTTTCTCAATTTAAGAGCTCTTTTACCCACTTAACAATACCTCCTATATCAAGAAATTCAAGACCATATATAAGTCATGAACACAAGAACATCAACTCATATAAACAATTTTTGACACAACACAAAGTTTGAGATCAAATAAAATTGCTTTCTTTATTTGCTTGATCAAATCTTCACAACAAAAGCTCAAAGTCTTAGTTGAGGCAAAAATTTGGCAGAGTTTTGCTTAGCATAATCCAAGATAAAAATATACAAATGAGGGTCCCCCTTATATATAAGAAGAGTGGACAAAAATATGGGCACATTTGACTAATTCAACTGCAAAGTCCCACTTGACTACAACTACAACAGAAAGAAAATATACAGCTGCGGGAAAACTTGCAACATCTAACAATGCAAATACATGAAAAGAAAATGTCAAAAGGGACACTTAATTCATCTTTCTCCTCCTCGTTTGATTTGTGGAACTCTTTGAACTTAGTCAGGATGGCCTCTATCTCTACTTGGTTTGGGATTGGGGTAGAATTTATGATTACATGAACATGGGAAATCGTAACTTCAACCTCTACATATTTCTTTTTCCCGTCCTTCAGCATGGATGCGAGGACCTCAAAACTGACTTGGATCTCCAGTAACTTATCAAATGCACCAAGTGAGAAATCATGTCCCGTGCAGTGATCTATTAAGGAAATAAATTCCTGCTTGATGGCATCACTAGTAACGAGATTCTGATTGTCATCATACAGATAACAAGAAAGGTCAGCAATTCTAGCAGAAATGAGATCAAACTCATCATCACCTTCCTTCCTCTCTCGATCTAGCTCTATTGTCATCAACCTTATTATCTCTTTCTTATGAGACAATAGCGACAAGATTTGGATATATTTTTCCCTTGAAGGAACCACTTTATTTTCAACGAGGACATTTATTCTGAAGTCCTCCATTTTGCTCCGAAGGATTGTACTCTTTTCAATATCTTCAATCTCCTAAGATAATGAAGTTTTGACACTTTGCATGTGACTTTGGATCACTTCAAAATCAGTTAATAACCCAATTGTTGAACTTAGGAGATGAGACCCTTCTGACTTCGGTCGTGCAATCCACTCATCCACCACGCGGCCCTTGGCTCCTACCTGTTCAATTTTCTTAAGAGCTTCAGTGTCCATGGAGGATCCTATGGGCTCAAGTTCTTGGGAGGATTGTGTAACTTTCAGAAGAACATTAGTCAATTGTCCACATTTCTATTTTAATTCATTCTTCTCATCCCTCTCTTGGTCAAGTCTCTGTGACAAATAGTTAAAAGTTGTCTGAGAATCCAGCTTAACACTCTCATGCGTCTCCTCCCCAAGCTCCATGATTTGCATGATGTAATCATCAAGTTGTATATCATCTTTATTCTTATCCAATGATGGTACCATGACCTCAGCATACTTCCTTTTAGAAGTCAGGTCTACTAACACCCGAGAGATAGTCTTCGGCTTCTTTGTTCCTTTGGGCTTTGGAGGAACCAACTACTCAAAATCAAACTCATCAGGCAAAATTACTTGTTTCTTCCTCTTAGGTGCTACTACCTCCATCCAAGGTGGTAATTCTGGATTGGCGGGTGGAGTAGTAGCTTCTTGCTTAGTCTCACTTAGTATTTCAGGAGCAAATTGGCTTGAACTTGCAGCGGTTGTAGATGTTGTTATTGATATCAATGTTGAAGTATCCAATGATATACCTGGTGATGTAGTAAAAGTTGTTGATGTTGACCCTTCTTTAGTTATGACCATACAGGTGAGAGTGGAAGGTGTAGTGGAAACAATTTGAGTACTAACTAGAGGTGGAATTTCTGTTATGACCGTCATAGTAGAAACAACTTCAATGCTTACCAAAGATGGAATTTCTGTTATGACCACCATAGAAGGTAAAGTCATCATCTGTTCTACAAATGCTTGCTCCATAGCTTCAGGAAAGTCCAACATTGAAGATTCAAGGGTGGTTGAGGGAATATCATCCAAACTAGAAAAGTTGGATAATGCAAAAAATTGTTGAGCAGTCTCTGACTACGTCATGGCCATGCCCAAGTCCTCATCATCGAATTCCTCTTCCTCTTGATCAGAATCAGAATCGATGGAATGGATAATCACCTCTGAATGAGTTGGCGCCTGTGAAGTGGCTGGGACATTAACTTCACCAAGATGTGATGTTTCTTCAACCTGTGCTTCCTCTTGTTGAGGAATTTCACCTTCTTTTGTCTCCTTCTCTTTTTCAGTATCTCTAGTAGTATGCTGTTCTGGTTCCTTTGTGGTTGTCTCCTGCGATGCTGAAGATGATTCACCTTTTTTGGACCCTTTAATTGTGAACTTGATTTTGGGTCCTTTCCCCTTAGATTGTGCTGCAGGGGCCGAGGATAGTGCTTGTGGATCTACTTTTCCCTTGGTTCTTGTTTCAATCGTAGTTGTCTTACCAACCGAGCCATCACTATTATCATCACCTCCAGAACTAGCAGGAAGTTGTTTCATTCTAAGATTCTTTTTTAACAACCATGCATTGGTGTTTGTCAAAATGGGAGAAATTCTTTGAGTGATAGACTTACTTTCCTTTTTCGACCATTGTACTAGTGGAAGTGGAGAGTCGGCAATCTTCTTTTCATAATAGGTTGGGTCTATTATGTCATCAGTGTCTTCCATGTTCATTGGGATCTTTGCCAAATCTAAATTTTTATTCTGCTTTGAAATCCATTCGTCTTATGTCTTCCTCATCTTAGCAATCTGCTCACACATCCTCGAACCTAAAAAAATGGGTGTAGTTCCTTTTGAGCTTATTCTTCATGCCACGAAAATGAAAATTAGTTCATACTTTGAATCTTCTCATAGTGTTCCATTGCATCTCTTCCTCCATGTTCTTGGCCTCGGGGTTAGTTAAAACTAAGTACCTACCAATAGATTCTAGGAACTTCAACCCGGTCTTATGTGCTTGCGATTGCTTTTCATGCACATAGACTAGTTGCCGACACAACTCCATGGGAATGATCTTATCAGAAGGATACCTTGGTAAAATGAAGGGTTCACCTAAGAAACATCCGATCCAGATGTAAGTGAATGTCAGAAACTGAAGAAAAACACATCCAAAATGAGACACCCTGTTATATGAAGTCTCTGATAATCTTTTCTTCTGTGGGATTTTATCAAACATGCACTTCCACACAAAAAAGAAGGCATCATTGACTCTTCTAAAGTGGCTACCTTGATTCTTGATTGTGAGTTGATCATAGTATTCCCAGACAGGCACTAATCTCCTGTCACCTTTAGTAGATAAACTTGGATATTGCCTCATAGAAGCGGCTGCATAAACCAGGTAAGAAGTCATATAAAATTTCAATGTCACTTTGACTTATTTCAACTGTGCGCAGAGTGCATCACTGATTTGCTCACCCCAATAAATCCTAGCAGCCCCTTTCCTAATTATATTTATGTAATAACACATCCAGCTTTGAAAGTAATGAGAGTCCTTTAAACCCTTCACTCTTGCCAACATGGTGACCATATCATTGTACTCCTCATTGAAGTCACTTCTATGGAAATACTTAGGCAATCGCGAGGTGGTAGAATTTCTAGCTGCAGAGAGGTACATAGTATTGATCACTTTCTTGCATTTGACCTCATTTTTCTCATAGTACTCCTGAGCACTTTCTTGAGAAATGTTGGCTACTTCCTCGATTGAAGAACCTTTGAAAACATTGTTGAAGAAAACACTATCTAGAGTCATCATCACATTTTGATCAACATCCCTAACCTGTCTTGTATTCGGATCGAAGTGATCCGCTATGTGAGTACAAAATCCAGATCATGAGCTGCAACTGGGAAGGAAGCATATTTATGCAACTCAGATTTGATCAAGTTTGTTAGGTGAGAAGGAGCTTTCTCAACTCGATCAATAAACTCATGCATACTGACATGTCCAATTTTTGTATCTTTTATCTCCTTGATGTTTGAATCTACTAAACTTTTCGGGTACAAATTCAAGTACTTATCATACTTGTACTTCATCTTCTTTGCTAATGTTTTACCCAGTGAAGATTCCAACTGACTCAAAGAAGTCATTAATTTGTCATGAGAGGGCCTTGACATTTGCAAATGGCTGCATTCAACACTAAGGATTAGCTTCTTCGATAGTTATCATCATCAATAAAACCAAATTTTATCAATCGGATCGAAAAATAGGACTCAGAATAGGCTTGGGAGAAAAACTGTAAAAAATGGCAGGTCGGGGAAAAAAGTTCGATCTGCACTTTAGGAGTCAGAATTTGCACATCAGACTTGCAAGGATAAAACATCTTTACTTGCATATCGGACTTTAAATTCCACTGTGCAAGTTGGGGAAAGTAATCGACACATCGGACTTTAAAGTCTAATGTGCAAGTTTAGGAAAGATCATTAGCACATCGGACTTTAAAGTCCGATGTGCTGGGGAAGGCCAACCAATTGACATGTCGGGTTTTAAAGCCTAACATGTCAATCGAATAATCTTCTCTCGCATATTGGACTTTAAATTCCGATATGTGAGGTTTACCCTCCTGCATATCGGACTTTAAAGTTCGATATACAAAGAGATCTCCGCTCATTAGCCTACGGATCGGGTTTTAAAACCCGTCGTGCAGGCGAGGGAAGCGGGAAAAAACAAAAAGATCTCCGCTCATTAGCCTTTGAGAGGAATATTTCAAGAACAATTGGATTTTAATGTCCGATGCGCCTCTAATCAACAAAAAAATCAAAGGAAAATGGTGAAGAGAGAGAAGAAAAGAGAAAATGATGCAAGGGGAAAAACCTGAAATGAATAAAAATAGAACAAAATGCCTACCTCAATCCGCCACGATAGATGAAAATATGATGGAAATCCAATAAATCCATAAGGACGGCGAGCGAAATTGGAGGAGGAAGGAAGAGGGCACATGCATAGGAGAATTCACAAAATGGGAATGAAGAAATGATCTCCAAAAATTAATAAATAATCTCCAAAATTAGCAATAAATGCGACCATTAATTGCTAATTGTGTAGTGCATGTCGGACTTTAAAGTCCGATCTACAGGGAAAGGATTACGCGCAGGTCGAGTCCGACCTACAGGGGAAAACCAAACCTTTGCACATCGAACTTTAAAGTCCGATGTGCAATTACCTTTGAAAAGAAGGAACCCGACCTGCAGGAAAAACTGCAAATCTAAAAAAATACTTAAAAACAATAAAAATGAAAAGCACAAAGCTAAATGAGCTAATCGACAGAGTCGATCAAGCTTTCCCGGAGGTCGTAAGGTACGAAACAAACCAGTTTCGTAGGGTTGCCTCACGATTTTGGCTGTGCTGAAATTGAGGACAATAGGTTTGTAGCACTATTGAATTTTGTGAAATATTTAGAATAGAATGATGCTTTATGCATACGAACAATAGTTATGGCTCCTTATTGGATGAGATCCAACCTATATTTGGTCACTTAAATATTTATATGGTATAAGGTATCAATATTGGCCAAATACAGTCTCATCAACACATCAAATCATATCAACTAGCAACTCTCGGTAACTTGCAAAGCTACATTTATTCGTTGATATACAATGTACATACCGATGAAATGAAGTTGCCTTCCTGTCAGAAACTATGACCTGTTTAATTTCTCCCTATTGTGATACTGACTAGTGTGTAATATGACTAAGGTGAGATAGATGTTGATATTGGTAATGTTCATGACTCATTTAGAAATATGTAACTAATGTCACCATTTAGAGGCATAACATAAGATGGAAGATGCACCGCTAGTTTCATAAAAAAACAATAAACAAATGTGGTCTTATTGAACACCATGATTGTAGTGTATTCACAAATGGATGTGTTAAAAATGCTTTCAGAACTTCCAAGTAGATTTGGTGTGTAGTAATGGACAACATCCAAGCCCAAGGAATAAGGAAGTTTTGCTTTGTAGTTGCAATCACCATTATGGAAATGTTTGGGAAAATGCTATGATTGTACAGAGAATGAATTTCTTGAAAAAACTACAGAAATAAATGTAAAGAGGGGGTGAATTTTATCACTGGAGGTAAATATTTAATTACAATAAGAGGCAAATGTTATTACTGAAGATAAATCTTGAATTGCAAGAAGAGGTAAAAGAAGGTCATAAATAAATTTACAATGTTACAGATTTAAGTTGAGGGTAGGTAAAAATTATAGTAAATTGTGCATATCTAGGTAACTTCCATCGGGTAAACTGAAAAGGACAACAATTTAATAAAATAATTGAAATTATAAAGTTTAATTAAAACATGCATTTCAAGATAAAAATTAAAATTAGTAACCAATATCACCAGTCAAAACATTAAGATTGTAATAATAATAAATAAATTATTTCACAAGGGGAACATATCAAAATTTTACTTTTATTAAAGAATAAGTATAGCTTGTATATTATATATAATGTATTGAACCCTAAATTAAAGAATGGCTATAAATTTATATATGTTTATAGTGTCAAAATAAAAAATAATATCACACAATATAATCAAGCACTTTTGATCTTAATAGGCTCTGATACCAAATGTAATAGTACTTTTCCTCTATGGTTAATTAAATATTAGCAGCAGATTAAATAAATCAAATATTAAAGTTGAACCTAATGTAATTAACCTTTTACCTACAATAAATAATTTAATAGTAAGGTGTTTAATTTACTTTTATTATAAATAGTTTGCACAATATTTAAATAAAGTTCCAATAGTAATTATTCAAGGTAACAATAAACTAATTACTCATAAATTTATATTTTATATTGAATGGATATTCAAAACATTTATGCTACAATTATAAACTATATTAAAGATGAGTTTTCATTACAAACATGAATTAATGTCAATAATCAATAATAAAGCTTTGAGATAATAATTTAAAATAGTGAAATATTAGGGAAATGGCTATATGAAATTGATTAATACATATCTGTAAATCATGGAGAGGTTGTTTTCCTGCACGCAGAGGATTAGTTATAGGCCCAGGGTTTTCAGGCAAGGAAGCACTCCAGGAGGACACGGTTCCTACACAGAACCACACATGCCTTCACGACATGAAAAAAACACAGCCCTGGCCAGGACACTCTCGAGTGTACGTTGTACCCCGAGTTGGACACACACTGTATGCCCCTTCTCCAATGCCCAATGCCCAACCACCAAACCTTAACTATCCCCTCTCTTGTGCTCCTTTCAATTTATCTTTCTCTTGTATTATTCTCCTTCTGTCCTTTCTCTATTAATTCACAAGTTTATATAATGTCACAAGGGTGTTTACCAAAAATCACACCCTTTCATTAAAATAATATTTCTTAATTACTTTGATTTATGTATTCCTTTATTATAAACTATTTCACGGGGAAAAAGTCCCATAACAGAACCTCACATGCACACATGTGCATGAGGTTGAGTAGAAATAACGATGTTCTTACCATCCTCCCTTACATGGACCTCCTAGACAAAATCTGGGGGCTAGTTTTCCATGTCCTTATTTCTTCGTGGATCACCTAATTCTAGGGGCAAGATGTCCATGGTTCCCTTCATTCGCCTTTCTTCTCATGGATCACCCAATTGTGTATTCATGTCCTCTCTCTCCTTCCTCTCATGAGCTCATAGTTTTACTATTGATGGTTCATGGATGATGCCAGCTTTGCTCTTTTATGTGATTATTGGTGTTTATGTGATGGCATTTATCTTTGTGTTTCAGTTAGTTGTTTGAGACATTTGTATTGAGGTCTCTTTGGCTAGTTGATTTGTGGTCTTGTGTTTTGGTTTTTGTCGTATGTCTTTTGTGCTTTGTCTTGTTTTGTTTGTCTTGTTCTTTTTGTTTTGTGTTCTCTTGCATATGTTTGAGTGAGTTAAGATCCTAAGATTGGGGGATTTTGTTCCTCAAGATTAGCGATGTCTTATACTCCTTGTGGTATTTCATTGCATCTCTCATCTTCATCTCTCTCTCTTCTACTTTACTAGCAGTATTGGCGTAAGCCATACTCCCACTAAAGTGGGGGCTAAATGTAGCGTAATAAAATTGTGACCCTCGCAATTTCAACCACATCTTAGGCCCTCACCTATGCGACTGCATCTCTCTACTCGACTGAGACCCCTCTCTACACCTTCATCTCGAGTCTTCTCCCATCTCAGCCCTGATGACACCTTAAGACCCTATCTAGGCCCCAAGATAGGACAAGACAGGGGCGTGGCACCCCTGTCCCCCCTAGGACAGGGGTATGTCCTCCCACTTAGGGTGGCCCTAAGATGGGTCCATCCAACCCTCGAACCTAATTTACTTCTCGGGGACTTAAATCCTCCGATGTCCGCCTTCAGTGAGCTGAAAATATTTCTCCTAGGCTAGTATAAAGAGGGATCTAGTTCTCTCATTTGTATAAGTGAAAATAAACAAGCATACAGAAGAGTAAGCAAAATTCAAGCGAAAGGTCTTCATTATCGTCATCAAGAATTCAAGTCTTCAAGCATCCATCAAGTTCTCTTCTACATGTGTCTTCTTCGTTCATCCATTGGAGCAACATTACAACACTCATTTACAAGCATGTGTGTGTGTTAGGGTTTTGTCATGTTACATGCCATTTCATACAACATTTATGATTACATTCAAGAAGCAAAGCAACAATCGCCAATCAATTGCAGATCTACAAGGTATACATTTCCATTATTTACATTTAAGTATTTGCAATTAATTTCTTTCAAGGTTGATTCCTCAACTGGGGTTTGATTGAGGCAAACCCCTATCCACAACCCTTTTCCCCTTCTTTTTGTGTGTAGGTTGCATATGTGCAGCTGTAATTGCAAGTTGGACTTCATTTGTAGAGACAGAAAAACCCTTTTCGAAGCACGGATTTTTCGGAGGACCTAGTACACTTTCAACTTGGTCTCGATGACTTTTCTCTAAATTTGCAAGGCAAATCCGTATCAGTCTAAATATCTCAGATCCAAAATTACAGCACGATCCTAAACCGGTAGCTCCTTATTTCATCCATTTTGTCTCCCTTTTCTACATAGTCAACAAGTCAACATATCTATTTAAAAAAGATGGTAAATCACATTCCAACCCTTGCAATCCATTTGTTATTCACATCCTTATTCTCCTTGGATTTGGATCTAGTGGATTCAAGCCCCTCTTTTTAATGTAAAGTATCTCCCAAGTGAAAATCATCCTAGTGGTTTCCTTTCTCTCTCCTAGGTGGGGAACCACTAGGATCCAATTTTCCACTTTACACCCACCATGGTTTGGATCATTTTTCGTACATTTTATAATAATTTTGTTTCCGCTGGGGGCAAAATCCTAAAATCCTTTTGCTAAGGTGATCTTTTTTTTCTTTGAAAATCCAAAAACATTGGAAAAATTTAGAAAACTAAAAACACTTAGGGCTTTGAAACAAATGAGGAACAATAAGCAACGAAGATCAAGGCATGTGTAACCAACTGGATTGTGATATTCAGAACAAAAAGATTTAAACCAACAAGTAATGACGGATTATCAATGAACATTCATCAAGATGATTATATCAGTTAATGACCATGAGAACATATGTATGACACATAAGATTGAGTGTTTATATCTTGATTTTCACTAATCATGTACTTTATGTAACTCAGTGATGTCCATGACTAGAGAATCTATGATGGGGCATGATTATTTTTTTTGTTTGTTGTCTGTGGTTTATCTCTTACTAAGGTATGTACTTGTCTAAGGATATGATTGGCAAAAGATCATGGAGGATGTTCTGAGTCATGCATGAAAGGGGATAATCCTTGTCTGTTCTACAAGAAATACTCAGGTCAGCTTAATTCATTATATCAAGTTGCTTGTATAAACTTTCTATATCAAAATCCATGTAAGAAGCACTCAGGTCATCTTGAATCATTATGTCAAGTTCCTTGTATTTTCTTACAACATTTAAAAGCTCAATGATGAAATAAAGCACTGTTACAAGAAAGCATGCAAAGAATGGAAGTATCATTTTAGATAGATCATTTAGATTAATTATCATTTGCATTCATTTTATCATTTGCATTATAAGAATTCATCCCATTTCATTTAGGGATCAATGGTCATAAATAAAGATTGAGTATACTTGGACAAACAAAAACAATTTGTGTTGATCATTTTAGGTTCATTTATCTTTGAAATCATTAGGTTTGCATATTAATCGTCATAATTCATTTCATTAGTTTGAATTTAATCATAACAACAACAACAACAAAAAAATCATTTGCATTTCATTGATCATTTATCATTATTAGTTGCATTAAGTTCATCATCATTTTGCATCTAGTAATCATTAGTTCATTATATCCATTAAAGATCATTTAATTGCATCTCATTGCAATCATAACATCACATTTATAAGAATCATAATGTCATCTCATTAACATATGCATACATGTCATAATAGGCATCCATCACATGAGTCTCATCAAACATATCATTTAAGTTATCATTATAAAATTTGAATCCATGATTATCAAATCAAACAAATCAAATGCATTTCATGTAAATTATTTCATCATCATATGCATATACATCAAGGAATAGAAATAAACATCCATTTGCATACATGTCATTATAAGCATTATCATCATATAGATCATCATCATATCATATAGAACATCATGAAATATAACGGAAATTAAAGATCATCATAAAATCATCCATGTAGTCAATGCATATAAATCATCATCATCAAAGTAGCATGCATAATAAATCATGAATCATCAGCATCATATAGGGTCCATGTCTGCATATCATCATAAAACAATAAAAAAGTCCAAGTATACAATGATATCACCATAATCAATAAAGTACAAATGTCACAATGATACAAATACAAGATCAAGTCTCACAATCAAGGATGCCTTGTACCACTCCCGCCTGACTTTGTCTGTCTCTGTGGCTGTGGGCGAGAGGATCCTCCAGATGGCCCTGCTCCTCGATCCCTACTCCTCTGAAGAGGTCCCATAACCCCACCACTACTGGTATCCATCCTGCCACATACAGGAGTAGTCGCATAGCTCCCAAATCTCTGACTCTCTGAGACAAGATCCTCATATCGCCGACGCCAGTCATTGTCTCCTTCCTAGCCCGATACATTTCTCTAACAGTATCAACTAAGAGAGTGTTAGATCCAACCTGCTGAATATGGTCAAGGAAAGCCTGTGTATTTCGTTGTCTACTCACGGCTCTATCCTTCTCAACAGTGAGTGCCTATACCTGTGCCCTGAGATGCTCTATCTGTGCTCTGAAGGCCTCTATGGTCTCCTGTTTTGGCACATCTTGTTGGGGTACATCCTGTATGCCCTCATTTCCACCTGTCAGAGTCTCCACCTGAGTAGCTCTCATGATCCATCACCGAATGAGAGGCACATGATCCTCCTCATCCTCCTCATCCCAACCACTCTGAGCTATTATAACCCCTAGATCTGGATGAATCATACCAAAATCAATACCTCTCTCTCGACCCCTGTCTAATCCTTCGTCTCTACCTAGTCCTAGAGAGGGTAATCCTCTCGCTTCTCTCATCTCTCCTTTGCCTATATCCCGACCAATCTGCCTTGCATCTCTATCAGCTGGAGGAAGTACTCCTCCTACCCTCCCAACCCTGCATGCCATGGGAAGTGGTCTCTTTACCCTGCTAACCTATAAAAAAGGTCATCCTCAAACTCTCATCCATCCTCCCCTCCGTCCTCTTCTCCCTCCTCTCCCATCTCCACCCTCATCTCCCCCATCTCCCCCGACATCTCATGCAGCTCTCAGCTCTTGTCTACGTCATCGTCATCAAACAATGGGATCATTTGAGTCATCCTCGTCATCTCTTGAGCTGGGGGGAGGGTCTGTTGGATCAGTAATGCGAGGAAATGGGTGTGCAAGCATATACTACACATAATTTGTTGTAATCCCAACATCTAAAATGTGTAATCTCAAATCATAAGCTACAATTAGAACAACCAAAAACTCTGCATGTGCTATCTCAAAAGACAAAGAAGGGCCCCAATCTCGCCTATCCTTGTATCATCATGCATACATGGCGACACCAGATGACATGTGCTGAATAATCCTGAACTGTCTCAAAATGCAACCAAATAATTGTCGCTCAATAATATAAGAAGTATGGCCAATCAAATATCGACTCTATAAAATCAATGGCAAAGTCCAAGCATCCTCCATCCAAGGCTCACAATCAATATATAGTCTCCAAATCACACTATCCATGGAGTCTAAAACCCATTGCCAAAACTCAAGCTTACCCAGCTTCGGCCGAGTAATGATACCTTTGTACAAATATACATATGGTTGGCCCTCACCACGAACTCTATCATGAATAAGTCGGGTAACAACAATGTGCTCCTAGCACCAAACCTGTAGCAGTGTACATCCAGTCAACAGACTAGCCCCGCCATCATAAACAACCTGATGTAGATCATTATATAAGTGTGCAAGAATACACACACCCCATGCATAACGACTCTGATGTTGCATCATGCTCAGTAAGTTCCCACCCCAACCAACAACAAAACCTCAAGATCTCCTATCAGGACAAATGAATCCGCCAATTGAGCCTGCAAGAATCACCGGGAGAGTCTCATAGTGCATAATCATGTCCTCTCATCTAACCTCTCCTCCATCAATGTTGTCATCTGCAAACATGGCTATGCAAGCCTCTGTCCCTCCAAGATCCTCGTAATCGTATTGGACTAACTTACCAGTCACGGAGATGTGTAAGATACAATAGACATCCTCGAGCGTCACACTAATCTCACCAGTGGGTAGGTGAAATGTGTTATGCTCGTTATGCCATCTCTGAGCTAATGCAATCAATAACCCCCTTTTATGTGTAATGTTAGGCATATACAAGAGGTGATGCAATACACATGCATCAATATGTCTCACCTCCTCCTGTGTCAACTCTGGAACTAGATGACGCATGGCCGAGAATTTCTCCTGACACTGGAGAACATCAAGTTTCTCTTGTTTAAACAAGAGAATTTATCCTCTATCAATCATTTATCTATCAAATCTCAAAAGATCACTAATCTATCAATAAATCAATCAAACGATCAATCATACAATCAATCAATGCGTTCAATCAAATCTATCACGCTCTTCATCAGAGACTGAATCGACCTCTTAGAGATATCAAATCAAATCAAACCATCAATCATGGTTTTCTATCAATCAATCAAATCAATCAATCATCTATCCCATCGATCAAATTTATCAAATCCTCTATCAATCAGACATCAATCGTCTATCAATCTATTCAATTACACATCAATTGTCAAATCAAAATTTAATTTTAACATAATCAAAATCAAACAAATTTAATTTTAACAAAATGTGTTGTTCATCCAAACAAAAGCGCTATTTTATTCAACACAAGCGTTGACAGAAGTGAAAGTGATAACATATTAATCATTTGCGTGAACAAATTGCACAAAAGCGGGAAAACTTGTAATAACCCACCAAAATTGATTTCCACAAAAATTGAGTATTTTTTTTTTTTTATTATTATGTTTTATTCAATTGCATACTCTGGGCATCCATCCACTTAGGATTAGGCATTCATCCATTCGGGATGAGCTTCTAACCATACGGGTTAGGCAATTGTCCATACGGGACGTAATATTCCATCTATCCAATACGGGATAGGCATCTACCCATACAGGGTAGGCATCCATCCAAACGGGATAGGAGATGCTCTGGCCAGAGACTTAGACTCATCGGGACCATTCGGGTCCTGAGCCACTCACTAAGTACTACACTCTTCTAACAAGAATGCACCGAGGTCGCCGTCCTTAGGAGTAATTAAAAATAATACAAGCTTGAATTCCGCCTCGGAATTTGGCTTAAAGCCTCGGGAAGTCAAGCGAATCCATATGGGATTCCTTCCGAGTATGCATTGAATTAAATTGATTATCTTATTTTTTAATTAGGATTCTTACTCAACCAAGCCTAGACCCCACCCACGAACGCCTGAGTACGAGGGACAACTCCATCCCAAGACTGCCTACATACCCGCTTCGACACGGGATCAAGGCGTAAAATATGTAGTTCTATTTTCTAATCTATGGTTTGATGTAAACTGATTTGTGGGTACGCAACCCTTTCTAGGGTCAGTATCCCAGACAGTTTCTCTGCAGTTGCTACCCACGATGGTAGCGCTTAAGCGAAGGCTCAAAATGGCCTATTGCTTGTGGCCTAAACAAAATAACTAGACCCTAATACTTATCATGAGCGTCACCCAATTGCAAATCACCAATATCCCTTCGAGATGAAATAAATAAATAAAGAAAGTAAATTTCATGAGGGTATTTAACTTGACCATCCTTAAAAAGGGGTTTACTATGGTGTATCTCAACGGATGTGAAAATCATTTAAAAGTTATCTTATTAAATTATCGATCCAAGAGGGATTACCCGCCCCTTGGATTTTAACTTCCAAATGTCCCTTATTACTCCCCAATGATTTATAGGGACGATGCCACAGACGTTGTTAATGCATCTTTATTAGGCGTTAAGTGCAGTAGTTCAACACAACGGCATTACCCGTAAGCGTGACCCAAAGGCACCATATATACCGAACGCTGCTAGTTTTGGTTTTCCAACTTCCTTTGTTTAGTTTTCTAACTACGAAAACAAAAATGAAAGCGTAATAATTGAAATAACTACTTGAAGTGTAATTTGCATAATAATGACCATCACGAAACTTGCATAATAGTAATTACATGTATACTTGCATGAAAGATGTAATTATTCCATAAATAATTCGCATGCTATGAACCATCAATGAAAGTAATTAATCTATGAGAAATTTGCATGACGTAAGAAGATCTAACGAGTCCAAAATAACGATTAAATTTAAGCATTTGGTTCAAATCGTACTAATGTAAGTTAATCTCTAAAGACCAATCAAGTGTCCCAATGATTCTTAATGGGTTGAGTAACTTAATTTTAAGAGAATATAGTCTACAATTTTAAAACTTACTAAGGATAATTTAATTATGAACTTGCTACATATTAGCCCAATTTTTCTAAGTCGAAATACGATATCTTAAAGTTTACACTGAAAAACAAAAAAAACCATTATTTCCTAAATGCCATTACTATCAAACTAAAAAAAAAAATTAACTAAGTAACCAATAGTAATTGACATAGAGTATTAATTTATATATATATTAAAAAAAAACCCCAAATTAAAATTTCAATTTACAAATTAGAAAGGGAAAAAAAACTTTTAATTAAATAACTTGTTTTACTTTGGGTAGTAAATAGGGTGCGGGGTGGGGACCACGGGTCCCATCACCCCTGCGGCCCTGCATGCGCAGGTCCGCAGGGATGAGGGGACACCGCGGGCCCCTCCGTACCCCTGCGACGGTTACAATGTAACCGTGCTGCATGCCGACGCCCTTTTGCGTTAAACGTCGTGCGTTACGAAGGTTTAGGGGGATTTTTCTTAAAGTTTGAATGATTTCCCTTTTTTTTTTTGTTTATATATATATATGTATATAAATATATATGTTTATATATATATATATTATTATTATTTTTTGATGCAGGAGTATTGCATTTTCAAATTATTGAAAATCACTCAGAGAAGGGTAGATAACAGGTATGTTAGAAATAATAATAATAATAATAATGTTACAGATTAAATTTCAGGGACAAAATACAATGAAGCAGTAACCAGAGAGGTTCTTCTCTTCTTTTTTTTTTTTCATTTCTTTTGTTCTTTATACAAGGAGATCTATTCACAGAGAAAAGAGATAATTTATTTGTACACACAGGGAAAATCTTAAACGTATTTCTACAGAGGATTTAGATAACCAGAAAATGAGAAATCTTAGAGAGATTGATTACAGCAAGATCCTTTCAAATATACAGTTCAGACTTTAAATCAATAACCAGAGAAAAGAATACATTTCAGACTTTAAATCAATAAACTAGAGAAAAGAATACATTTCAGACTTTAAATCAATAAACTAGAGAAAAGAATACATTTCAGACTTTAAATCAATAACTAGAGAAAAGATTCTGGAGAAAGGAGATAAAGGTAGTTCTAAATTCAAATCTAAAACTTAATAAGATATTTTAACGATTTAATCTGGATGAATCTAATTCTTATCAAAATTTGAAATGAATGGATCTAATTTTTATCAAAAAAAATCTGAAAACAATGAATCTAATTTTCATCAAATGACTCTAATCTCCTAAACCATTTAATCTACTTCTTATCAAAACTGAAACAAATTTTTATCAAGAATCTGAAACAATGAATCTCATTCTCATCAACAATTTAATCTACTTCTTATCAAAACTGAAACAAATTTTTATCAAGAATCTGAAACAATGAATCTCATTCTCATCAACAATTTAATCTACTTCTTATCAAAAACTGAAACTAATTCTTATCAAAATCTGAAACAAATGGATCTCATTCTCATCAATAATTTAATCACATCTAATCTGCAACAAGAATAAGATGCACGAAACTAAATTTGAAAGGAACCTGGGTGCTTGAAAATGGTGTAGAGTCCTCCACGAATCTTCCTTGATCCTCCAAATTTGAAGAGAAGTCCTCCCAAACAAAATCTTAGCTGAAAATGAAAATTGACTACAAAGGAAAATTTTACTTGCAGAATTTCTTATGGAATAGCCACCACTCTTTTTGAAACTTGTACATCTTTTATATAAAAAATTTCAAATTTCCACTACCTAATTTTTAATTGAAAAAAAGAGATTCTCTCCCAATTTGGCCTTCATGCAAAATGATTAGACTTAGTGGGAGGAGTTACATGCAAGGTGGTGGAGAAGCCTCTAGAAGCTTCTTATTCCTCCTACAACATGTGCCTTAATTTGGGTGAGGGAATTTAAATAACAAAATAAAATATATATATATATATTTCCCATGTGTGTGTGTGATTTATTATTATTTTTTTTTCCTTTACAATATTCATTCAATAGTTTATCCAAAAGAAATATAATAGAGTTTTGTATTTAAATCAAAAGGTGATGAAGAAGGGTTGTGACAAAACTATCAAATGTGCTACCATAACGATCAAAAGCACGAATTTAATGGGCAGAAGCACTAAAAAATCATATGCACAAATATTCCTAACAAAGGTGAGAACATACATAATGGAAGCACTAAACTTTCAAAAGTGTTAACATACCTACCAGATGCACTAAACTACGATGCATATGCGCTAAACCTAAACGCAAAAATCAGAAAATTTTAAAACTAGCCCTAACATGTTCGAAAGACATGAAAAATTGTACGAAAAGATACAAACAAGCTTGGGATAGGTCACTCACTGGTGGGCCGTACTCAGCAAGTCTTTGGTATCATCGCACGTGCTCCAATCGATGGCTCTCGAATGGGGTCACCATTTTGCCAACTCAACACCAATTTCTTTTCTCTTCCAAAAGCTCACAAGAATGCAAATGAGGATAAAATTAACTTAGGTTAATTTTATTAATACCCTTTTTTGGATTTTGCAAGGGGTAATTAATGTTTCAAGTGGGGCAATTTTATTTGTTTTTCAAAAATGAATTTAATTGAGAGGCCTATTATCAAATCTTTTCAATCAATTATCATGAGATCAATTGTTCAATCCAAATTTTTTAACAATTTCACGATCAATCTCCCGAGAGGGCACACAATTAGGATTTTTATCTTCGTCAGGCGCATTATCAAGACTTGATATAATCTTTTAAACAATGTTGTCTCAACATTATTTTAAAGAGGGGCAAAATGTATACACGTAAAATTGGCTATGAGCAATTAAATAAATATTTTATATTTATTTAATAATTATTCTTCTATTAAATAGTTAATTTGAAAAGATTATTTTATTTAATTCATTCTTCTATTAATTAATTAAAACATTTTATTATTTAATTCATTTAGCCTTTCTTCTAATCAATTAAATATCCAATATTTAGTTATTATTTTATCTACTATCCTATAGTCTTCTTAAATAAATAATTTTTTAAATTATTTAAATCTCCCCTCATTTCCACATCACTTCTTCTTTGACAACTCATTCCATCATGTGGCTAAAGATATTAATATTTTTAATATTAATATATCATTATCTTCAACATTCATTTCACTCTCCAAAAAGTGTGTACGTACACACATTCTTCAACCTCCCTATATTCTCTCTAACCTTCCTACATCTTTGGAGGAATTTGAGTCCACTTGTCCTCTTATCCCTAAATCTTCTCCAACTATCCTATATTCTCTTAGTCTCCATCCTCAGTCAAGGTGAGAGGAATGACACTTGCCTTCTCTTTCCACCTTTTCCTCCATCATGTAGTAGGAGGAACATCTTTCATCTTTCTCTCTCACATCCCAACCTCTTGCTTATAGCCATCCAAATTGCAAGATTTGATCATGACCGTTGATCTTTGCCACCTAAGCTTATGCACTCAAAAATCTATAATTAGAGGTCTCCTAAGCCGTTTTTTTTCTAATAGTCTAATAGTCTAATTAGCTAATTTTACAGTCATTCTAGGAGTCTTGATCTTGCATTCGTGAGTTTGAGTTTGAAGCCAATAGCATTTTTAGAGTTTTTAGAATAAATCATTTTCATAGCATGTTAGCTTAATATCATTTGCATATAATAGTATCAGTTAACTATTAGTCTATTCTTCATATGCCATCTTGGAAGCTACCAGTGCTTGTCTGAGAGAAAAATAATCTGCAACCAGGAACAGTGGAGTTAGGACACAACGAGGTGTAAATAATAGAGAGTATAATCTTGTTTGTTTTGTTTATTTCATGTTACTTTATTGGTTGAAGCTAGGTTTCCTGTAGCTTTCATTTATATTTTATGATGGACTAATAAGTTTTAGGATACTTCTTTGGAGTTCAACTTTAGCCTCAACATTTACCACTATTAACTCAGTATTGAGGTCTAATTAATGTGCAGGGGAGTCTTCAAATTCAATCCTTACATAAGAGGTTCTATGTCTCAAAATCATTGCTCCACTTCCTAGCACATGATTTCACCCATAGGGCTAGGGTTGTCAATTAATGAGTGAATTGTGAGTGAAATATTGTGCTAGGAAGTGGAGTAATAATTTTGAGACTTAATAGAATGACATCATTATCCAGGATTTGTAGTTGTTAAAAATACTTAGCACCATTTACACAATTCTAAGTTTGAGAAGTGTTTTACTGTTGGCATGATTGGCATAACTGATGCAGATGAAGAATGATTACTGAATCGATAAAGGATTGTTTATGATGACATTGTGATGAAGAGATTGAGATTGCATGATTGGATGACTTTGATCAGTTATTTGTGTTGTCATTGATGGCAACTGATGTTTACTATGTTGTATTTTTTCATCTTAGTCTTTCTGGTGTGTTGGAAAGACCTTACTGGTAAAGAAACAAGAAACTTGGAATTAGGACCTTAACAGGTAAACGAGGAAATGTTTTGATTAGATTTGGCGAGTGGTGATGATTGAAGTGTTGCGGTTTGGAATGTGAGTTTGTATCATTGTAATATGTATCTGACTAGAACCGCATCATGTTTTGGTTACCGGAAGTCATGTTTATCATTTTTGTTGTATTTTTGCTAGGGTTTAAGATGGGTTTAAGGACCAGTAAATAATTCTCTTAACCGGTAATGATTTTTAGTTTGGCGGTGATCTACATCAAGTTCAAATATTACTGATGACATGGCTAGAACCGCGTGAAGTGTTTGAATAATTTTTTGGCGCGATCAAGAGAAAATTTCTTGCAAATGTGCAAAGTGCTTAGTGGAATGAGCTAAGGGTTTGAAAGAGTATCAAATCGAGGTGCGGTGATCATTCAACGACTGTTATTGATTTGTAATTGATTGTAATGATCCATATGATGATCTATAATGAGTTGTAAAGATCTGTGATGATCTATGTTGTAAGTCTTAGGATTTTGTAACCGACTAAGTTGTAAAGGTTATTTAGGTCGGTACAGTTGATGTTTGTTGTGTCAATGGTTTTGAGAAGAGTGTGAAGTCAAACTAGAGTGTGAGAGATCTACTAGAGTGTAGAAGATTTGGAGAAAAATTAGATCTGATCAAGCAAGCAGTTAAGTGCTATACCCAGATCATTCACTGTTGTTCCCTAATAGTTGTAGTAGTCAAAATCCCTTAACTGTGTAGGTCCTAACAGGCCTTACATTGTAAATCCCCTAACAGGGTAGTTCAACATCTGAGTGTTAAATCCTCTTGCGAGGTTGATCCTAATGGGTCAAAGCTCCTAACAGGGCTCATCATCTAAATCCCTTAACCAGGTGACTCCTAACAGGGTCTGCTCCTAACAAGGCATCTTTGTAAGCTCCTAACTGGGCTAGGCTCCTAACAGTGTGCATTCTGAAAGAGTGCATAATTTTTGTGGGTACCAATTCCCACCGTGGTTTTTCCCTATTTGGGTTTTTATGTGAAAAACATGGTTTTCATGTGGTGAATGTTTTTGATTTGCTGATTTGATTTACTTTCAGTTTATGCATGTTGATGAACACTTAATGAGCAGTTTTCTTAAATCAGTTTAACAGTTGGTTATCAGTAATTATCGGTAATGGTAAAGAGCTTATTACTAGTTTATGATTGATTTGGTGAAGTTTTATAAGTTCAAGTTTTAAGTTTGAAATTGTTGTTAATATTGATTCAACCCCCATCTTAGTATTAACCAGATCCTCTAAGATTAACAATTGCTATTAGAGCATTGATCCTTTGTGTGCATAAAGCTTAACAGCTTGAGGGAAAGATCCTGAAGAAAGATGATGAAGAAGGAGGGTCCCAAGTTTACCAAGGACAACTACCGGATATGGAAAGATCAGATGAAGATATACATCAAAGGATTGGGTGCTCAATATTGGAATCATGTGGTAAACAAGTATGTCGCTCCTACTACCATCCCCTTGACAGCGAATGAGCCACTAATACATTTGGCCTAAAATTTTGATGGAGGTTTCTGACAGAGAAGGTATATTATGAGCAAATTTGATTTTTTTTGGGAAAAATGCCTGCATTCGTCGGAATTCCGATGATAATTCAACATTTGGTTTCGACAGAGAAGGAATTAGCAATGAAATTTGTGTTTTTTGAGAAAAAGTGCCCATGCCCACGTTTGTCGAAATTCCAACGACCTTGGGCATTACTTAAAAAAAAGATCAAGTCATTTGATAAACATTAATCTTGCCTCTTCGTCTCATCGACCTTTGCCATATTCACAAAAAAATTGGGCATTACAAGGAGGGAAACAGTTCTGGATTTGGGTGCCGCCAAGATCCGGTTGAAGAAAAAAGGTAGGGTAATCAACCAATTCATTCACAGGATGTTTTCTTGAAGAAAAAATCGTTATGTTTGTGACAATGTGTCGAATTTGCTTGATGTAGTGATGAAATTGTTTGAATTTTACATAGGAGGTTGCATTTGTCTTGATTGATGATCAAGTTGCATCCTTCTTATAATGAATTTCACTGCTCATAATTTTTTTTCCCCAGCTCATATTCATTGTCTGGTACAAAAAGAGATAAATAAGATTGAATTGGATGGTTGATCAAATGGAATGATCAATTATCCTCTTTATAGGCATAACCTCTTAGGACATACCCTAATTAAGGAGCGGGGTAACCTAAACCTGCATGATCAAATAGGGAAGAACCACAGATTGTGCCACTCTTGTATCCGACATCTGCTGGAAGTGGCCTGAACGTAGGCTCTAGCTGAGGAGTTTACCTTGGGTATGGATCCTGGTATAAATGGTTGTGACAGAAACTCCCTGCTGCAAGACCGTGAGAACACTGTGTAGTGATCGAGTGCCATTTTTTATCGGTGTTTTGGAAGGGAGGATAAGTGTATCGTGATAGGAAGGTGGTATAAAATGGAAGCTAAGAGGTATAAGGTTATGAGGTGTGGGTTAGGGTAAGATAGGGAGGTAAGTGATGAAGGATGTAATGGTGAAAGAGTAAGTTAGGATATGTTAGGGGTTTGGAAGGTAGGAAAGTGAATGGGGGGAGATAAAAGGATGTGAAGGATGGAATGGCATTAGGTAGGTGAAGTAAAAGTAAATGTGTATGAGGTTAAGGTTTAGGATAGGATGTAGGAAAGTGAAGGAGGTTAAGAGAGGGGATATGAAAGGTAGATGGAAGGTAATAATGATAGGAAGTGAGGTAAAGGTTATGAGGTGTGGGTTAGAAAATAGGGTGTAGGAAATGGAAGGAAAGGTCATCCATGTCATAGTGCTTCAAGAGGAGCACATTCATATGAGGGACAAGAAGAGTCATATCACTTTGAGAGTATTCACCAAGATGAGTAGCTTGAGTATGGACCTCAAATCTTACAAGCCTTATAGAATTTGACAGGTGTGATACAAGATAGGTTTTCAACAACAACAAAGACACCTCATGAGGATCCAATTGTAGTAGAGGAGCATATACTTGCATCTTGGGAGCTTATTAAGAGTTCGCCTTGAATTTGGGAAATAGAGGAGATAGAAGATTGATCAATACACATTACCTAGCCTCATCATGCATAAATACAAGAGGTATAGACTATAGCAAGCACATATCATGAGCCAAAGGATCCTATTCGAGAGTTGCTTCATCTCCAATCCTCTACATTTTTAAGATCCACAAAAGGGATTGAGGCTAAGTCTTGGTTACTTAGCTTGGACTTATGCTTTGGGTTGCATCTATATGTGAACAACCTAAAGGCATAATTTGCAATGCAATTTTTTAGAGGACTTGCTTCCACCTTGTGGTACTGGGAGGATAAAATTAACCCAACTCACATTGGAAACCCTCTCATGGGATACCATTTTGGAGTTCTTCAAAGTGTGTTCTATTTCAAAATATTTTTGACAAAGATGCATAGATGAGTTTCACAATTTACATAATGAGGTTTCGTAGTGGCTCAACATGAGAGTTAGTTTTTGGAGTTCTTGTAATTTGTAGATTACATTCAAGACAAGTTAGTTGTCAATTATTTCATTAGGGATGGAAAGACCAAAATTTCAGTTTTCCTACACATGGCCAATCCAAATGAATTTAGGGTTGCTATGGAAAAGTCTCTTATGGAAAAGGAGGTACATGGGAGGACACAAGAGGCATGAGAGAAGTTTGTAACCTTGATCAAGGGCCTAAAGTGTCCATAGGACTCCCCATCCTTCAAAGGAGAATTTAGACTTACTATAGGATTTCAAAGAAAAACCCAATATCAATATTAGGGACAAAGGTCTAGAGCATAGTAGGGGCCATAGGGTAGTCACATGTGACCATCATCGACATAAAGATATTTTAGGTATGAGAGACTATAGGGCTATCAAGATAGGCCTTCTATGACTCAACAACCTTTTAGGGGAGAATCTAGTGTTTTTAGTAGTTTGGATCTTCTAATTATGGTGGGGCCTAGCCAACATAGGGTTATATGAGAGGCACATGTTATGTATATGTTAGTATCAGACAGAAAGTGCCCATAAGGTTTTAGAGTAGGTGGACACCATCCTAGGATGTCAAAGCAAATAGTTGATATGTGGGTCTTTACCCTCCCAACCACTCAACATATACCACCATGGGTCTTTACCCTCCCAAACACCCAAAGGTCAAAGGAAGATTCACTGCTGCAACACTCACTTTTTGTGACAGTCTCAAGCACTAAGGACAGTCACTCCTTTCATGGCCATTCTTCTTCACACAACACTCTCTAACATTAATTATGATGATTGTGTACCTCCTTAAAACTTCCACTAACACCAAACTCAATACCAAACTCTTTCCCAATCTCGCTAATAGACAAACTCAACTCACTGTCAAATTGTGACAGTCAATGCAAGGTTTAGGATAGTAGTTAGGATATTCTAATTATGGTGGGGCCTAGCCAACATGGGATTATATGAGATAGGGGTAAGTTCAACAATGATGTGTATTAGATTGTCATCAAAGTTTCCTGTTAGTGTTACTTTGTATCATCATTAACCACTTATTGTCATTTCATTATAATCAATTTGTTATTCCTTATAAGAATTTGCAGTATTACCATAATTTGCATAACTGAATCTGATTGTATTATGCATTCTTGAGATTATGTCTATATATATTTATATGTTATGTCTGGCAGTAACGTTATGTTATTTTAATGATGTTTGGATAAATAGATAAAATTTACCTTCTTAATCTAATATGATATTAACTGTCATTGACTTGATTAAGAACATCTTAATTTATATTCAATGATGCACAAATCTGAATTTAAATATGTATATCATACTGGCTGATCAGTAAGTGCACAAAGATGGTGGTCAAAAAGGGGGGTATAAGTGGACACTTTTTTTTTGAAATCAGGTGAACCTAAACTTAGAGGCAAAATTTGAAAGTCATCCACTCAAGATATGAAGATAATCAAAGAACAAATATTGTAGTACTCTAACTCTAGTTTCCAAACTACTAAACTTTTTCAAAATTGGATAAGATTAAGGGGATCAAATCCTTCGCGCATGAAAAAATGACCTTGTTTTTTTTCTGAAAAACATAACATAGTGTCTGACGTGCGCATCAAAAAAGTCATAGTTAGATTTAGTATTTTGACAAATCCTTTGGAAGAAAAATAGTTAAGAGTGAGCACTAGAAGATGTGTATTTTTTTGTAATTTTTTGTTGAGTATTTTTTTTTATGATTTTTCCAATCGAGCACATCCTGAAAATTCGGTACCTGTTCGTGCACGAAGCATAAGTTGCACTAAACAAATCGAAAATACAATTTATTTTTTTTTTATTGTAAAGAATCAAGTGCACTACAATAATATATAATTTTTTTAAAATTTGGATACGTATATTAAAAGTTATTCAAAAAATGGTGCACCTATGTCCGTGAGAACTATGGAGACACTAGTAAAAGAAATTCAATAATAATATGTTATTGTTGTTCAAATTGAAAACAAATTATATGGTTAGAAATCTCAGAAGATGGGTGAAAATATGGTGGAAATTTTAGAAATACCCACTTTATGAAGTGTAAACCTAATGATGACAAAGTCGATAAACCAAGTTGCTAAAATAAAACACGTCAAAAATGAGAGAAATGGAGGGAAATCAAACTTCCAATCCGTAGCTTTGTCATCCAGGCCTATTTCCAATCCTAAACAGTCAAAAGCGCGTACGGGGTACTTATGGTTTAAAAAGCGCGTACGGGGTATGTATAGTGTAAGCAACGCATACGCGCTTGTTTCCCCTTAAACAATGCG